>NW_024081959.1:253411-418371 GCF_003009895.1 Hyaena hyaena | reverse complement strand
TAGGAGGATTAGGAGGAACTTGACGGAGGAACAAGGGGGAGAAGAAAGGGGGATATGGTGGGTAAGGGAGAGAAGCAAACCATGAGAGACTCTTGAATGCTGACAAAAACTGAGGACTGATGGATGTGGGGGGGAGGAGGGATGGGCATGGAGGAGGGCACTTGTGGGGATGAGCACTGGGTGTTATGTGGAAACTAATTTGACAATAAACTATTTGTAAAAAAAATAAAAAATTAAAAATTAAAAAAAAATAAAAATAAAAATTCTGACATTGGCATTTTGGGTTTTTTAAAAAATTTTCAACCTATGTGTTAAACATATATATTCATTTTTTCAAAACAGAATTTTAAATTTCTTTCTCTTCTGTCTTTAATATCTATTTTTATTTTTTATGTTTTTTTTTTTTAATTTTTGAGAGCAAGAGTGAGTGGGCAGAAGCAAAGACATAGGGGGACAGAGAACCTGAAGCAGGCTCTGTGCTGACAGCAGAGAGCCTAGTGCAAGACTTGAACTCATAAACTGTGAGATTATTACCTTAATCTCACAGATACTTAACCAACTGAGCCACCCAGACACTACTGTTTTTATTTTTGTTGTTGCCATTCTTCTTTTTACTTTAATGTATTCCTGCCTATGTAGACTCTTGTGAATGCTTAGATCGCTGATTTTGTACCTCTCTTTTTTAACAAAGTATGTAAAATTATCAATATTTTTTTATAAATTTAAAAAGTATAAATTTCTCACAAGTTTTGATATATTTTATTTTATGTTTTTTAATGTTTTTATTTATTTGTGAGAGACAGAGAGACAGCGTGAGCAGGGAAATGTCAGAGAGAGAGGGAGATACAGAATCTGAAGCAGGATGGGCTCTGAGCTAGCTATCAGCACAGAGCCTCATGCTGGGCTTGAACCCACAAACCTAAAATAAGCTGTTAGTTTTGACTAACAGCTTTATTTTCTTTTAAATTTTCATTTGGCAAAATTTCAGACTTACAGAAAAGTTGACATAATAGTATTAATAGTTAGTGTAAACTGAAATTGCCTGATAAAAGCTTTAATGCTGTCTTCTTAGAATAAGATGGGATAAGATGCAGATATGGTATCCCCTTATCCCCATGTACATTTCAGTGTGCATTTCCAAAAAGAGCAGTCTCACTTTTCTACAAAACGCATGAATGAGAGACATAAAAAACACAGGAAATTAGAAAATGTTTTGAAATGAATGATTATACTAAAACATATCAAGGGGAACCTGGGTGGCTCAGTCGGTTAAGCGTCCGACTTCGGCTGAGGTCATGATCTCACGGTTCATGGGTTCGAGCCCCGCGTCGGGCTCTGTGATGACTACCAGCTCAGAGCCTGGAGCCTATTTCAGAGTCTGTGTCTCTCTCTCTCTCTCTGACCCTCCCCTGCTCACGCTGTCTCTGTCTCTCTCCTAGAAAAAAAAATGTTTATTTTAGGAACACAAGAATGGTTCAATATGAAGGAACTTATAAATGCAATGCACTCATATTATCTGATTAAATTTATAGCCGTACATGTGAATGCTTAAGTATGTCTAGACATTTAACCATTCGTGTTTTTTTTTCCTCAGTAATAAGCTCATACATTTTTTAAAATCATTATCATTACTGTTTTTCTTTATTGAATCACATGACATGATGTAAAATTCTTACTCTCCTGAGATCACTGGTCAAGTTTAATTTCTGTGGTGTTTTTGTTACTAGATTTTCAGCATTCATATGTTTAAGTGATATTAATTTGATATATGTGTGCATGGACATACTTAGGTAGAAGCATTTTTTGAAGTTAATGCTAGCTTTATAAAAATTAACTTCTAGTTTTTCATTTCTGTTCTCTGTTTTGGATTAATTTATATATTAAGGAAATTATGTTCTCTCTCTTCCTGAAATATAAATTCTGGACACAGAAACTTTATTAGGGATAATTCTTTGTTAAACTTCTCATTTAATTTGTTCATTTGTATTAGTGTTTTGGTATTGATTTCTTCTGAAGTCAGTTTTAATGCTTATAAGACTGTATAATTTTAAAAAGGATTTGAAATTGATATTTTATTATTGGTTTTGAACATTTGGTCAATTATATTTCTATATTGTTTTTTACCCTAACAAGACCTCCTGTTCTGTTCCTAGCATTTAGCTTCTAATGTAGCTAAATATTTTCAACAAAACAATCTTATGAGGTAGAAGATAGTTACCTAATCACTCTTTCTGTAATTCATATCATTAAAGGAGTTGAAAGATCAAACAAAGAAATGAAAAGTGCTATTAATTTATCATGAAATAATTTCTCAACACCAACATACCAAGCGAGTGATATGAAGTATAAACCAACCATCTGCTGTGTTTTATGTTTTTGCAATACTCTTGTTTCCTTCATCATAATGCGAGCAAAAATTCTGTGTGCAGTCATTAGATGATTTTCTGGGCATGGTGTTCCTTCCAGATGTAAGTTTATGATCATCTGGGTTTTTTTGTTTCCCTTGCAGGATACTCATTTAGTAGGAATTTGGTGAATATCTCCTATGTACATTGCTCTGTACTGAAAATAGTGATTTCAAGAAAAGTATAAAATATATTCCTCAGTTTTTGGCAGCATTCATTGTTTATGGGCATCAAAGAAATAAGCACACACAGGAAGAAATTGTAACAACTTTATGTACAGTTTGAAGTATACAAATGTATGATACAGAAAATAAATACCATAAATAACAGAATATACTTACAGGGACTTGATTAGAAGGATAATAAGAATCTAGATTCAAACTGAACATTGAAAAATGTGTCAATTTTGGAAGTGAAGAGGAATAGACAGGCAATTAGAAAATTATGTATGTCAAATAAATATTTTTGAAAATTCACTCTTGTTTTCATTCCAATAAAATTTTGGTAACATTGTCCCAATAGAAAATTAAGAGCTTACCATACACTAGTAAATATGCATTTACAGACCTTAATTGTTTTTTAAATTTTTTAATGTTTCTTTTTTTTTCTGAGAAAGAGAGAAAAAGACAGCGTGAGCAGGGGAGGGTCAGAGAAAGAGGGAGACACAGAATCTGAAACAGGCTCCAGGCTCTGAGCTAGCTGTCAGCACAGAGCCTGACACAGGGCTCGAACCCACGAACCACGATATCATGACCTGAGCCGACGTCGGATGCTTAACCGACTGAGCCACCCAGGCGCCCCCTGACCTTAATTGTTTTATAAATGCAGAAGTATTTGTCTTTATTCAAGAAAAATATAGATCATTTTAATCTTTACTTTTCTCTCTGATGAATCACTTATTATTCTCTTCAGAAATATAAATTGAATATCCATTTTATAACAGGTGCATATTTAGACAACTCTTCAAAGCAAGCCAAGAGCGAGAAGATTACTTTGGCTTTCATGGAATTTATATTCTAGTAACAAGAACAACGATTTAGTATGTAAATCAAATCATGTGTGTTTTTTGATAGGAGATATAACCAAGTTGAAGGTTCAGAGAAGTTCACCTGGATATGAGTTTGATATGTCAAGATATGCATTATAGAAATATCACAGGATTTTTGGTGTAAAAAATAATTGGAAGATTCAGTCCTAGACACAGAAAAATATATACAAGTTGTTTTTACAACTCAAAGCAGGAGATAATGGTGATTTAGAAAGACAAGTTAGAAGTGAACTTGGAAAATGAATAGATAAGGAAAACATTTGAGAGAAATGCACTCTCTGGACCATACTCATTTATTATATAGAGGAATTAGGGAAAGTTATAAGAATTGATTTTCAGTTTTCTGGCCTAAAACTCTACTAATTCTTTGCCTGGCATATGAAGTTATTTGTTAAAACCACTTAGTTTACCAGCTAAGAATCTTGACTTCATCAGTATGAGGCAGGAATCGATAAACTCTGGTCTGTGGGCCAAATTTACCCTGCCACCTGTTTTTGCACATCAAGTTGAATTACAACACAGCCATGTCCATCATCAAAGTTGAATAGTTGCACCTGAAACCATGTGGTGCACAAAGCATAAAATATTAAACATCTAGCTGTTTACAGAAAAAGTTATTGACCTTGGAGTAAAACAAAACAATGAAATTTGTTGTAGTTCATGCGGCTTTAGATAATCAGATGTTGTTATCAGGTCTCGACTTCTCCGTCTTTCAGCTTTGCATTTATATTGGCTCCTTCTTTATCAGGCTCAGCAGCTTACACTACGAAGAGACAGAGAGATTACGCTACCAATTTAATAACAGGGTCCAAATAGGGCAAATCATTTCTCTCCCGAAATTGCCAAAATTTACAGAAGTCATTTTCTCCATCCAAACCTACATGTGGATATTTTACAGTTACGGATGAAATAAGACCCAAACTCACTTGGAGTATAAGGGAGGATTTGGAGTCTCCAAATGAAAATTATGGTGCTATCAAAACCTACACCAGTAAGTAGAGTTAAGGGAAGTCTAGTATATTGGAATCCAAGAAGTATTAGATTTTGAGAAATATATAAAATTTGAGAAGAAAAATTTGGAGATTTTTCTGGACAAAATTTAACGGTAATCATGATGAGATAAAATATATAATAATAAAAATTCTGAAATTCATGTAGTACATATTATGTGCTAGTCATAGTTTTGAAGTTTGGAAAATTTTATGCATATTCTTTTTTATCTTTCACAATGCTGCTATGGAATTGATCTTATTATAATACCCTTTTTGTGGAATGAACAATTGAGGCAAATTACAAGTATCTACAGATTATCAGATTATAAGAGCCAATTAGTGCTATTTATTTAGTATTTGCTGGACACTTCACTAAGCACTATAAGGAGAAATTAGATAGAGTTTCTTATAGTTTTCCCTCCTGACAACACATAATTATTAATGAGTCACTGTTCTAAGAATCAAGTGCTAAGCAATTTATGAAAGACAAAGTTCCTGGTCTTTTGGAAATTACAATCTATTATGACATAACAGGAAAAGGCTAGGGGATGCTAGCTTTCAATACCCACATAACATTAGCTAACTATGATAGGATGCTATCCTTTTAATTAAATACTACATATTTAGCTAGACTATATGTAGAAGTGATCTATGAATTAATATCTTTTTCTGGAGTTTCAGTATACATTTTGAGAAAGGGAAGAGAAATATACATCTTTACCTGCCACAAGGTATTTCTCCTCCTGGACAGCAACATACAAAAGAAAGAAACTGGACCTCTTTATTACAACATACACAAAAATAAATTCAACATGGATGAAAAACCTAAATGTTAAGACTTGTAACCTTAAAAATCCTAGAGAAGAACAGGCAAAAACCTCTTTAACATCAGCCATAGCAACGTTTTTCTAGATATGCCTTCTGAGGCAAGAGAAACAAAAGCAAAAATAAACTATTGGGGCTATATCAAAATAAAAACCTTCTGCACAGAGAAGGAAACAATCAACAAAACTAAAAGACAATCTACTGTGGGGCGCCTGGGTGGCTTAGTCGGTTAAGCGTCCGACTTTCGCTTAGGTCATGATCTCGCTGTTTGTGGGTTCGAGCCCTTCGTCGGGCTCTGTGCTGACTGCCAGCTCAGAGCCTGGGGCCTGTTTCAGAGTCTGTATCTCCCTCTCTCTCTGACCCTCCCCTGCTCACGCTGTCTCTCTCTCTCTCTCCTAGTAATAAATAAAAATATTAAAAAAACAAAAAGACAATCTACTGAGTGGGAGAAGATATTTGCAAATGACATAGCCATTAAGAGTTAGTATTCAAAATATATAAAGACCTTACAAAAGTCAGCACCTAAGAAACAAATAATCCAATTTAAAAATGGGCAGGATACATGAACAGGTATTTTTCCAAAGAAGACACCCAGAAGGCCAATAAACACATGAAAAGGTGCTCATCATCACTTACCATTAGGTAAATGCAAAGCAAAACTATAATGAGGCATCACCTCATGCCTCTCAGAATGGCTAAAATCAACAACATAAGAAACAGCAGATGTTGTTGAAAATGTGGAGGTAAAGGAATACTTGAGTACTGTTACTGAGAATACAAACTAATGCAGCCACTGTTGGAAACAGTATGAAGTTTCTTCAAAAAGTTAAAAATAGAAATATCTTATGATCCAGAAATTGCACTACTGTATATTTACTCCAAGAGTACAAAAACATTAATTCAAAGGGGTGCATGCACAGCCATATTTATGGCAGCATTATTTACAATAGCCAAATTATGGAAGCACCCAAGTGTCCATTGATTGGATGAATGGATAAAGAAGTGAGATATCTATATGTCTATATATCTATGCACATATACATACACACACAATGGAAGGTTATTTAGCTATAAAAATAATGAAATATTTACATTTATAATGACATATGGAGCTAAAGAATATAATGCTAAGTGAAATAATTCAGAGAAAGACAAATACCACATGATTTCACTCATATGCAGATTTTTTAATGTTTACTTATTTATTTTGAGAGAGAGAATGAGTGCAGGAGGGACAGAGAGAGAAAGAGAAAGAGAAAGAATCCCAAGCACCCTCTGTCAGCACAGAGTCCAAAGTGGGGCTTGATCTTATGACTATGAAATCATGACCTGAGCCAAAATCAAGAGTCGGATGCTTAACTGAGTGAGCCACCCAGAAGTCTTTGTAGTTCCATTTTTAACTTTTTCAGGAACCTCCATACTGTCTTCCACAGAGGTCTCTTTCTTTAGATCCTTGCCAACTTCTGTTGTTTCTTCAGTTGTTTAGCCATGCTGACAGGTGCGAGGTGGTATCTCAGTGTAGTTTCGATTTGTATTTCCTTGATGATGAGTGATGTTGAGCATCTTTTCATGTGTCTATTAGCCATCTGGATGTGTTCTTTGGAAAAATGTCTATTCATGTCTTCTGCCCATTTCTTCACTGGAGTATTTGATTTTTTTGGTGTTGTTTTATAAGTTTTTTTTTTTTTATAGATTTTAAATACTCTTTATCAGAAATGTTATTCTCAAATATCTTCTCCTATTCTGTAGCTTGCCTTTATGCTTTGTTGATTATTTCCTTAACTATGTAGAAGCTTCAATCTTGATGCAGTCCCAATAATTCATTTTGCTTTTCCTTCTTGGCTCCAGAGACATGTCTAGTAAGAAGTTGCTATTGATAGTGTCAAAGAATTTAGTGCCTGTTTTCTCCTGTAGGAATTTTATAGTTTCCTGCCTCACATTTAAGTCTTACAACAATTTTGAATTTATTTTTGTGTATGGTGTAAGAAACTGGTCCAACTAACTTGTCCTACATGTTGCTGTCCAGTTTTCCTAATACCATTTGTTGAAGAGACTGTTTTGCATTGGATATTCTTTCATGCTTTGTCGAAGATTAGTTGACCATATACTTGTGGGTCCATTTCTGGATTTTATTTTGTTTCATTGATCTATGTATTTGCTTTCATGCCAGTGCCATACTGTCTTGATGTCAAAGCTTCCATACAGCTTTGTAATATAGCTTGAAGTCTGGAATTATGATGACTCCAGCTTCGCTTTTCTTTTTCAAGATGCTTTGGCTATTTGGAGTCTTTTGTGGTTCCATACAAATTTTAGGATTTGCTCTGTGAAAAATGCTAATTTTGGTATTTTGATAGGGATTCCATTAAATATGTAGATTGTTTTTGGGTAATAATGGATATTTTTAACAATATTTGTTCTTCTAATACATGTGTATAGAATGCTTTTCCATTTCTTCGTGTCACCTTCAATTTCTTTAACAAGAATTTCATAGTTCTCAGAGTACGGATATTTTGCTTCTGTAAAAATAAACTGGTTAGGTTTATTCTTGCATATCTTATGGTTTTTGGTGCGGTTGTAAATGGGACTGATTCCTTGATTTCTCTGTCTGCTGCTTTTTTATTGGTTTATAGAAATGCAACCAATTTCTGCATGTTGATTTTATACCTTACGACTTTGCAAGATATAACTTCTAGAAATTTTTTGGCGGTGTCTTTCAGTTTTTCTATATAGAGTATCATGTCCTCTGTGAATAGTGAAAGTTAGACTTCTTCCTTGCCAAATTTGGATGCCTTTTATTTCTTTTTGTTGTATGATTGGTGAGGCTAGGACTTCTGGTAGTATGTTAAATAACAATGGTGTGAGTAGACATCCTTGCCTTGTTCCTGACCATAGAGGAAAAGCTCTCAGTTTTTCCCTATTGAGGATGATATTAGCTGTGGGCCAGTCATATATGGTCTCTAAATTGTTGAGTGGTGTTCCCTCTGTCCTTACTTTGTTGAGGGTTTTTTAAAATCAAGAATGATGCTGTATTTTGTCAAATGCTTTTTCTGTATCTATTGAGAAGATCATATGGTCTCATTTTCTTTTATTATTTCACAGTATCATTTTGATTGATTTGTGAATATTGAACCACCCTTGCAGCCTAGAAATAAATTCCACTTGATCATGGTGAATAATTATTTTAGTTTACTATTGGCTTCAATTTGCTAGTATCTTGTTGAGAATTTTTGCATCCATATCCATCAGGGATATTGGTCTGTAATTCTTCCTGTTTAGTGGGGTCTTGGTCTAGTTTTGAAATAAAAACTGGTATTATCATTGACCTGTATTAGTGGTTACTTGGCTCCTGCTATATCATAGGCTGTAAAGGCAGAATTTGAATTTGGTTGAATATCATTGGAGTGACACGCTCCTCTTCATTGCCCCATGCTGTCTCCAGGGAATCCCGTTGCTCACAGAGAGTGCTTTTTGTTTTCCATCTTCTGGGAAGATAGAGCCTTCGCAGTTGACTCAGAGAAGTAGAAAGAAAATTACAATCCCTTTTCTGATATTATCAAGGATGGGAGAGTGGTTGAAAACATTCCACAGGATTGTAAAAGTAGGTGATCTTGGAACTCAGTGTTTCTTGACCCCCATAGTACAGAATGGGAATTCAGGCAGAGACTGACTTTGTTCCCCCACTGTATGAATGGACTGCAGCCTCCAGAAGCGGATCCTAGATTGGTTTTTCTCTTTGACACCTGGGCATCTGGTTGCTGTAGTCCTTTTCTACACTAAGCAGATTACAGAGCAAACTGATAAATAGAAAATCCATTATGAAGGAGATGGTTATGGAGAACAGATTTCATCTGTGAAAGAAAGCCAAGGCCAACTTTCTTAATGTCTATCCTTGTGAGAAAAATACTGTTTTCACAGTTTGCAATCACAGTTATAGAAATCACAGGCAGAGAAAGAAGCCTGCTCTTATACTGTTTACTTTGTATCATGTTTACATCATTTTCTAATTAAGACTATTTCAATGTTATGAAATAAAATATAGGGAGATGTAATGTCAATGTTTCAATAACATAGATAACATGCAAAAAATAATTAATATTATATGTTGTGATACATGGAAACGTAATATTTTTGTTTCAAAGTATTTAGAACATGTTTATTGCGCTAGATTAATTATATATTTTGCTTAGAAATAGATTTCTTTTTTATGATTATATAAGAAAAAATGATGTTTAAAGTTTTTTCCCTAATTTATAAGTTAATTCCTGAGAATCTAATGTCAAAATTTAGTCTTAATTGTATTATCACATTAGTTTTCCTTTTCAGACAGTTAAGCATTTTAGGTCACCCAAGTGATATCCAGAATTTACATCACGTTTAGCAAAACTTTAATGTATCTACTGATATTCTCAGAAAAGAGTATTAAAAAGGAATAGTAAAAGAGGAAATTAATAGTAAAAATAATAATGTAAAACAGTGATCATATTATACCTGAAGTACCAAAGGATTGAAACAATGATGTTTTATTTTAGACTGGATGATCTAAATAATTGCTTCAACCTTTTGTTTCTTTTTTTTCTAAGCTAGATTCTTAAGACTATTCTCTATGTGTCAGGTAGGGATAGACAGAGTGGATAAAATAACAGCCCAGGAAACTGCTTGTGAAACCTACTTATTATGGTTCTCAGTTACAATCTAATTCAGGCAATCTTATATATATATGGCATAGTTCTGCTTTCTGATCTAAAAAAAACAAAAAACAAAAAACCCAAAACCCTAGTTCTACTTGAGGTATAATTATCTATATCACTGTCCCATAAGTTTGCTAATATTTAGATATTGATACGGTTATAGATATAAATATAGACACAGATATATCTCTTCAAGAAAGTGTCAGTCCGTGGCAGGAGAAACACAAGGAGAGGATGATTGTTTGTGTTATTCATGTTAACAACATACAGAAATAATTCTAGTTTGGTTCATTGAAGCAAATTTAGGAAAGGAGGACATTATACTTTGCTACAGGTCATAAATTATTACTATACCAATGAATAGATTTGTCATATAAAATAATTAAGATGTTACTCAGTGCATAAGTACCATTTAGCACGTCAAATTTTATTTTTCCCCTAACCTCCAACCACATTTTCTATTGTTTTTCCTGAGAATTGACTTCTCAATTTGGGGAACTGTCATTCTGACAGGGGTTAATGCCAAAGATCATCTTTGTTCAGGGTCGTTTTACTAGAGAGACTGAAGACAGCTGTGGTGGGATTTTCTTTATATTAAACTTAGTTTAGAGGAAATGCAAAGCCCTCAGGTATCCTGTGAAAGCAGGACATTTCAAAGGAATGACTTGCCTTCAGCCACTTTGAGCTTCTATATGCTGCTATTGCTGAAGTGTTTTTTTTTCCTCTGCCATTAAAGATATTAAATGTAAATGTGTCAGAGGTACTTTTTACAAGTAGAATCTTCTATTACTTTTTTTTTCAAAATACAGAGAAAGAACTATAGTTTTAGTTTTATGTAAGAGTATTTTTAGATTTTTCTTAATTTTTAAATTTGTTTTTGTGCTATTCCCCAAAATAATACAATAAAATCATCTTCATTAGAGGTTCCTCTATTTATTTCAAATATCAAAAATTATACATATATATTTAACTATTTTCAATGTTTAAGTATATCCATATTGAAGTTTTAGAGTTTCCTTACAATTTCTACCAGTATATAAAAATAATGTGGATATACAAAAATCTCTCTAAATTTAAAAGGTTAAAAAATAAATCTGTGTGGCTTAAGTAGCCAGGCTTTCAGTACCCAGATATGGATGAATTAATCATCAATGACTAATATATATTTTGTATAGTTTGAATTTTATTAATTTGCATAATGAAGGGAACTTCAGACTGTTGTAATCCATGGGAAATCAATCATCTCATGTACAGTACTCACTTCCCAGCTTTGGAACTATAATGCCTGGAAATGATAAAGTAGTTCCCAGAATTTCAGTGTTAATTACAGTGTAGTACATCATTGGGGCCCTTGTTTAGGGGGAAAAAAATCTTTCTGATATTTGCATTACATTGCCAACTGCTTCATATACAGTATAATTGTATGAGATACACATTAGTTTTTCTGATTTTGTTTTTAGGTATTTTCCTGTTAAGGTATCAAAGATACTTATGCTTTTTGTAAACATGTTTTGAAAAAAAGTTACTAACCTTATAAATATCTTTAAAAAGTTTTGGATCCAGTAGGGTATTGTAGAAGATATTGTGAAACTCTCCTGATTCCTTCTTTGAGGCCTTCAAGGCCAGCATTTCCCCAGTTAAGGAGACTAGCAGGATTGAGACTGTTCTAAACTCTATCACTCTCCTGGGGACTGCCCTCTGCCACAGGGAACTGACTAATTGAAATTAATACCGCTGCTAGAATGCAGCCTGAGGCTGCATAAGTAAAAAGTCTTACTCCCTGCCTCAGTTTGGGACAATGTTGAAGGCCCACTCCAACCCCAGATCTCCTTATAGAACGAGCTGAATCTTCTATTGATACTCTATTGTTAGCTTCTCCGTCTGCTTAATCATGAATTTCTCAGTTTTTTTCCTGATGTATATCTCAAAAGTACTCCAGTCCCCCATTTCACATAAGTGTGTTATATGAGGAAGCCCATATATGCCTGTAGTGGTGTTAGGAAGCAGACTCTCAAATGCAGATCTAATTTAGAGCTGGAAGTCTTGCCAGTGTATTGGATATTCAATATAGCATATAATAACTTTACCTACCACTAGTGTGTCTTTTCAAGTAATCCTCAACACATTCTTATACAACATCATTTTAAAATTAAGGTTTATGAATATGGCTTATCAGTTATTCAGTCTTCTGAGTAGCAGCATCCAAGTGAATCTTTCATTTTGATTGTATATAAATTCTATTGTTTGTTGTCAGATTCAGTGATTTATATTTTCATCCATTCTAAAATAGAAAATACTAACATAAAAATAAATCCTGTGAAAGAAGCCACCTTGTTGTCCCATTTTATCCATTACTTACATGTGGAAAATATTGTTATGAACAAAACCAAAAACTACCATTTATCATTGTCTGCTACTTATTGGGAGCTTTAGATCAATTCTCTTACTTAATTTTTACCCCAATTTTGCAAGGAAATTTTGGTTATCGATAATTGATTTCCATTTATCTAATCCACAAGGCAAATTATCTATGAAATTTTTAACAGATTTTAAAAAACTGATTTGTGGAAAAGTTAATTAAATGACAAATGCCGTAGAGATAATAAATGGCACAAGACTAGAGGGATTCTAGAACAGAGGGATTCCCAAACCTAAGGGCTTTCCATGCACTACATAGCTTCTTACAGTGCAAAGAAACTAATAGTGTAAGACCTATTTATGGAATCATTTATATCAGAAAAAAAAATCACGTATAGCTAATAATTTAAGAGCAGGAGAAGAAAGAAGAAGGGAAGACATTAAAGTTTAGCACGTTTAACTCTAGTTTCTAGGGAGCTCTGTGATATCCCTTTTCCATCTAAGCCTAAAAGAAGAGTTAATGTTCATGAAAGACATTCTGAGAAATCCAAGAAAATGCTCTGGGGCACAAAATTGGGCGGGATACCAAGCAATGCAGTTTTTGTGTGTGTGTGCATGTGTGTGTAGATATAAACAGATGAAAACGTAATTCAGGTATAATCCTTTTTTATAGAATGTCTCTATTTCCTTTTCATCCTCCCCCGCGATCTTTCTTCAAGAATACTGGTAAAGTAAGACAAAAGAAAATAGGCACAAGCGGGTGCCTAAGAGGCTCGCTGGGCTAAGTGTCCGATTTTTGATTTCAGGTCATGATCTCATGGTTCATGAGATTGAGTCCAGGAATCAACTCTGTGCTGACAGAGCAGCGTCTGTTTGGAATTCTCTTTCTTCCTCTCTCTCTGCCTCTCCTCTGCTCACATGCATTCTGTCTTTCAACATTAAATAGACTTAAAAAAAAAAAAAAAGCACAGGGGCGCCTGGGTGGCTTAGTCTGTTAAGCGTCGACTTTAGCTTAGGTCATGATCTCGCGATTTGTGGGTTCGAGCCCCGCATCGGGTTCTGTGCTGACTGCCAGCTCAGAGCCTGGAGCCAATTTCAGAGTCTGTATCTCCCTCTCTCTCTCTGACCCTCCCCTGCTCACGCTGTCTCTCTCTCTCTCTCTTAGAAATAAATAAAAAATATTTAAAAAAATAAATAAAAATAAGCACAGGAGCTTTCTCTAACTGTAGATTTTTGTTCCTGTCGTGCATTGCTCCGTCATAAACTGCCCTATTAAAATGTGGCATCAAAAAAAAAGTAATTTATCTTGTTCAAAAAACTGCATTTTGGTAGTGTGAAGCCAGTGTGAAGGCTTGTCTATATGTCATTAAGGTCATCTGGGGAAGGTCAACTGGAGATGGAAGTTCAGCTTCCAAGATGGCTTACACATGTGGTTTTGGAGGCTGTCTTCCGGGAGCGTTAGCTCCTCTCCAAATAGGAGTCTCTACAAAACTTCTTGTTCTTGATGGTGTGGTGGCTGAGTCCTAAAAGCTAGTGTTCCAAGAGACAGAAAATGAAAGATACTTATTTAAAGCAAGGAACCAGAAGCTACCACAGCATAGCTTCTACCCCATACCATTGGGCACAGCAATCACAGAGACTGAATATTTTTTAAATGTTTATTTACTTTGAGAGAGAGAGACAGAGAGAGAGTCAGAGAGAGGGAGAGAGAGAGAGAGAGAGTGTGTGTGTGTATGTGTGTTTGAGCAGGGGAAGGACAGGCTGTGGGGAGGGAAGAGAGAATCCCAAGCAAGTTCTGCACTATCAATGCAGAGCCCAGCTTGGAGCTCGATCCCACTACTCTGGGATTATGACTTGAGCCGAAATCAAGAGTCAGATGTTCAACTAACTGAGCGACCCAGGCACCCCATAAAGACACTTTTATTTAAGAGAAGACATAGACCAAATTTACTGATATGAGAGGATCAAGAAATTATGACTATCATTAGTCCATGATAGCCTTGGAGTAACCGTGGCATCAGCCACAAAAACCAGACAGCAGGTGTATGCAAAGCCACTCTCCTAGAGACCCTGGGGCTGTGAATCATGACAGAGGATGAGTATGAAGACAGCACCCACCCTCTAAGGTCTCTGGAAGGGACCTCAGTCAGGTGTCAGGTGTACTTTTCATTAGAAACCTCCCCACAGACCACAGTCTTTATGATTAGCTAATAGGCCTCCTTCACAGAAACACTGAGCTCCTGAGCTTATTGCCTGTAGCTGTGCCCTGAGGATTGTAGCTGTTAAAGAACTTTTTCATTGGTTACTGTCTTTGGAACCCACAAGGATAAGCCCTGCTGGCCAGCAGAACCAAACAATGTAGCAGTGTCCCCTGGCAGCAGACACAAAATCAGAGTGCCAGACAGGGTTATGAATTTCTTTCCGGGTGACACCAATTATTATAGTACCATGTGATCAGGAATGGAAGCTCCCTGGCCTCAAGTGCCTGGTGATCAAGAGGCTCTCCCTGGGTGTCGACTGCAAGAATCAGAGCACTAGATGCATGTAAAGGTTTCCATCCAGGAGATGCCAATGCTCTGGAGCACAGCAAAGGGGAAATGTGAACATGGCAACCACCATTCTCTGTCCACAGAGTGTTCCAGCAAGCTCTGAGATGTGTGTGTTAAGTTAGATTCCTGCTCTTCAGGCTGAGGTTTTAATATAAGCAAGTGAGCCAACTTCATTTTAAGTTTGGGTGCAATTGGCTGCCTCTGAGTTGGGCCCTGGGGCGGGTGAGTTTGAGAGCATGTTTCTTTGAAGAGGCATTTCTCAGATTGCTAATGTCTTGTAAATCTTCAGACACGGCCCTGTTGGGAGCTTTCCATAGTGCCATGGCAGGGGTGGGGTTTATGGAGAGATTGTGTGCCAGTTTTCCTATCTGCTTTGATGTGGCTTTCTCCTTCTTTGCCAGATGTGTATTAGTCGCTCAGCCAGGCTTTAGGATTTTAAAAGCAAATTGTTCCATATGTAGCTGTAGAACCTTTGTGTTCATAGGACGAGATGAGTTCAGGATCTGTCTAAGCTATAATCTTAAAATTAAACTTTTTCTTTAATATCTTCATAGATCATGTGTTTCTAGGATTGCCATAAGCCTTCTACTTCCAAATGTTTTGCATTTGGCCCTTTCATCATCTGCCTGACCTCTGACTGCACCTAAGTTTGCTATCCCTGGCCAAATTCGAGTAATAAAAGGAAACTGATATGTCCTCTGTGTATGTATCCCATGGAAACTTGTAGCCACAGTAGATTCAAAGATTCAGAGATCTTGTTTCTGGCAATCCCTTTCCCTGGAGATAGTCAGTAGTCATCATATGCAAGGCTTACTCAGGAATCTCATCTATTAAGAGTCTTCTATTAACTGAATATGTAATCCCAATAATAAATATGTAGCAAATAATGAAAATGATTTTCAGCCAGGATCACTAGTTTTGATCTCAATGTATATGCATTTTCTAAATGAATCTAGACACTGACTAGCAATTATTCTAATAAAATCAAGATTTTCCAAAGGGTGAGCTTGAAATCATCTAATTGATAATTTCACCTTACAAATGATAAACTTGAGGTTCAGGGAATTAAGAAACTTGCCTAATCACATATTTATGATAAGGGCAGGACAGAAAGTTAGGTATCCTATTAACATTCTGAGCTTATTAGAATATAGCTTAATATTCCATTATGCCAATATTGGAATACCAAAATAACTTACATGCCAACATAAATAAAAGCCTCTAGCTTTTAGTTTATAGTTTGGACAACTCATTCTTCTTCATATAGAGACATATTTTAAAACTCACATAACTTTATGTCATGTAATATTTAGTATCCCTTTTTGTAATTCCAAAATCTGAAAAGTGAGTGTGTATGCTCATTCTCTCCATTTTGCTATTCTCACATTTCCATGAAATCTGGAAAGCAGCTTTATGGAATTAATCTATTTTCTAATAGCTTCAATTGAGACCAGAAATGTATCCTTTTTATGAGCATCCATAGGATGTCATGTACAGACTTCAAACTCACAGCAGGTTCTATTAAAACATCAGTGTCTCTGGCTACTTTAATTCTCTGTTTCTCAGGTTTCTCACCTAGTATGGTTGTTTGGGAGATTAGAGGTAATATATCCAACAACTCAGTTGGAACATCAAAGGTCCTTCTATCATTGGTTCTCAGAAGCTTTAAGTTTACCTAAGCAGGCTGTGTAACTATTTTAAGATGTTAATACAGAAATACATACAATGTTAAGCTGCATTAATAACCAGAAATACAGGTACTTGAACAGCCGTATTATTTAGGAAGAGCCAGCCCTGCATGCAGGAACGATATCTTTTACTTAGATAATGTCCTATAAAGATCAAATAATGGTAGTTATTAAATTGTAATGACTTTAGGAGTCAGTGGAATTTGTATCACTCAATGAAGAGGTCTTTCTCAAAGACACAGGTTCTGACTGATTATTAATCTCTGAGCTAATACATCAGTAGCATGAAGTTAGTCCTTTTTATCCTTATAATGCTGAAGTTAAGCCTAACTATTATCACTGTTATTTGAAAGAATCAGGGAAAATCAAGTTTCTGATTGTGAATCTGGAGTCAACTTTTCATTTTATTTGTTTTTAATAAGTAAGAATAGTAATTTTAGCTATACATCTAATTATAAGGGAATCTTTAAGTCTTTTGAGTTGATTAGAGCTAGATCCATGAAGTTACAATCAACTAATTATTATTATTTTTGTTAATGTTTATTTATTTTTGTGTGAGAGAGAGATAGGGAAACAGAGTGTGAGTTGGGGAGGTGCAGAGAGAGTGGGAGGCAGAATCCAAAGCAGGCTCCAGGCTCTGAGCTCTCAGCACAGAGTCCAATGTGGGGCGTGAACTCACAAACCACTAGATCTTGACCTGAGCTGAAGTCGGGTGCTTAACTGACAGAGCTACCCAAGGTACCTGGGTGGCTCAGTTGGTTAAGCCGTCCAGCTCTTTGTTTTGGCTCAGGTCATGATCTCACCATTCACGTTCAAGTCCCACTTCAGGCTCCTTTTACTGACTACAGGAGCCTGCTTGGAATTCTCACTCTTTCACTCTTTCTCTGCCTCTCCTCTGCTCTTTCTCTCTCTCAAAAGAAATAAATAATTTTTAATTTAAGAAATGAAAATAAATTGCTATGACTTATTCTTTTTTATTAAAAATTTTTAAATTAAAAATTAAACTCAATATTTTAAATACAAGATAGAAAATAAGTATAAAGATAATAAACTTAATGAATATTAATTTAAAATTTTACTTTTTCTTCGTGTTCCTTTTTAAATAAGGGTAATGATTAATCCAATATTTTCAACTCTAAAAGCTCTATGTCAACAGTTCCTCAGACTTATATGTTTGATGATAAATCAAAGAAAATGGAGTGGAATTTAAGATATTTAAGGCATAATACTATGCTTTTTAAATGTAAAAAGGGCATATGTTAGCAATAATATTTTCCCAACTACTACATTCTAACACTGTACTCAAAGATCCCTTCTAGAGTGTGTATGCACATTTCAAAACTGATTTTTCCCCACCTAACACTTTTTCCAAATGTTCTCTATAATTATTATTTTTATTAGACTGTGAGCACCTTAAAGACAGGAACTGTATAACTCTATTGAACTTTTTTTCATGCCAAATTCATATTAGATATATTCTCATTTGTTCAAAAACCAAATACCACTATTAAAGACCAGCCTCCTGAAGGTTAAGGTAGTCAAGATTTTGGAACCAAATTCTCTTAGCTTGTATTTGTATTTAGTACATATTAGATATATGTCTTAGTTCACTTTCCTGGCAAATGGGCATGATATTAGCACTTATTCCTTATGATTCTTTGAAGATTTTAAACTGTCACTATGTGCAAAAATATTGGGAACAACGTGAGACTCCCAATAACTATTGAATGAAAATTGGGCAGGGGAGCATAGAGGTTAAGAGAAACCCCAGTGTCTGAGTCTGAATCCCAGCTGTGACAGGACTATCTGGGTAATTTTGTGCCAATGTATCCCTGTGTGACTCAGTAGTCAATATCTATCAAGTGGGGATCATAATAATGATACTCCTACTAATAAAGAAAAACATTTGACACCTACCATTTTAAAGATTAGCTATATATTTCAAGTGTTTTTTTTTTTAAGGCAAATGTTCTTGTTTTTACAAGTGGGGTCTTTCTCTTCATTTTCCTCCATAATTTACTACCCTTGAGTACAGAGCTAAAGTCTATGTGGGCTTTGAGGACCTATTCTACCTAAATGAAAAAAGCTTCATTTTCCTTTGCTTGCTATTCCTGCAACACTTTAAAAACATGGGGACTTCCTTTATAGCATGTATAGTGTGGGGCGCCTGGGTGGCTTAGTCGGTTAAGCGTCCGACTTTCTCTTAGGTCATGATCTCTCGGTTCGTGGGTTCGTGCCCCGCTTCGGGCTCTGTGCTGACTGCCAGCTCAGAGCCTGGAGCCTGTTTCAGTCTGTGACTCCCTCTCTCTCTGATCCTCCCCTGCTCACACTGTCTCTCTCTCTCCTAGAAATAAAACATTAAAAAAAAATTAAAAAAAAAGCAGGGATAGAGTACAGTACAAATTATTCCAAATATGAAGAGTCTGAGAGATCATATATCTTAAAGGAAAGCTATATTTGAATTGTGAGTTTAACAGAAAGAGGGGTAAAAAGAGATGTGGAAGAGGGAGTTAGAGAGAAAACAAGGTAAATTTTTAAAAAATGTTTGGAAACTTTAATATTTACAGTGATTTGTTTTCCTCATGTAAACAATTCACTCAGAATGCCTTCTGATCTCTATTCTAAGATTTTCAAATGTATTTTGGTTACTGAGCTCTTACTTCATGAAAACGGTGGAAAGGAACTTCTAATATGATACAAATCTACTGTTCCTAAAGAGATATGAATGGCATGTAAGTCTCCAAACCAGCTATCTATTCGCTTCAATTCCTAGTAAGGTGAAACCTTAGGAATGGCAGACGAGACCTGTAAAAGATGCACGTCCTGGGAAGAAAGGGTCACAGAACTCGTCTTTGGATCCAGTCTAAAGGATCTCTATTCCATCCTCATGCAGTTTGCCGTCTAGATACCTGATCCAACACATCCTTTTCTTTCTGCCAGGACTATGTCAATTTTGCATTTTTCTCCAAATATTGATTTTTGGTTCAACAATATTAATATATTCACTGGCTGGCCTTCCAGCAATTTTGTTTTCCTTTTCTGCCCATGATCTCAACAGAACTGTGCTCTAATGTTGACTTTGACAAGTTGGCCTGGTGCCTCCCCTCTAAGTTCACAACTATTTTCTTTTATGAATCTTCAATGGGAGCTACATCAATGGGTTTGAATGAGGCCTTTATTCTAGAGAATAAAACATAAGCAAGCTGGTCTAATGACTAGTGAGTGAATTCCTTTCCAAAACCATTCATGAGCACAGTGGGGAAACATATACACTTGTCAGTTGCAGTCATTCCACAATATGGAGAGTTATGCAGAGTGAAACCATCTGTGATGCCTGCAGTACATAAAGCAATGCCAGGGATTTAAAACATATTGTTTAATAACCAAGGATGCATCAGGGATTTCTGACCCAACTACAGTGTGGAAACTCCCCCGAACCCTGAAATTTTATATCATCACCGAAGTATTGCGTCTTCTCTCCTTCTTAGCATATCTCAGTCTCTACACATTCCTGAGCCCTGTCCTGTCCTCATATCTCACTTTATTCTAAAACAGTATGTATAACTAGTCACTGGGACTAAGGACTTAAAGTATAATAATTTCCATTGCAGATCAAAGGAAATGTCCAGAAACAAAATCAGTGATGTCCCAGTGACCACATCAGACTTCTAAATAACTAATCAAAATCACTCACCCAATTCTATAGTAAAATCATTTGCCTATTCATCACTAACAAGTTGGAATAGACAAAGGAAATACCTGCTGAAAATTCTTTTCATTTAGTTTTTTTTTATTTATTCCAACAAATTTATATTCTTATTTCCAGTTATTTTCACCATTCACCTCAGATTTTTAAAATCTAGTTTCAAAGCAGTGGATATCCAGGAAAATTAAATGGAAAGTTCAAATGAATATTTTTAATCTTTGAGACAAAAATCCCTGTCTAAGTTGCATGGATAATAGAGCAAAATTAATTCTCGAACAGAATTCCCTGTGGACAAACTCCTGAAATCTTCAGACCTGGGTCGAGATCATGCAATTACTTCAGATAATGGAAAAATATCATTGTTAGAGAAAATCCTGCCTGCTTTTTTTGTGGGTGACAGAGGAACTAATGATCTTTTCTGAAGTGAATCATTGCCATAAGCCTTGCTTTCTGCCAACCAACCTCCAGCTGCTTTCTCAGACTAACTTTTTATTATGCTCATAATTATTTTTTTTTGCTTCTTGTCAGCTCAAGTGTTAGAACTAAAAGCAACTATTTTTCCTATCTTTTTGTCTTCGTTTTTTTTTTTTTTGACCTCTCTCTTTACCTGTGGAACAATCAGAGTCTAGAGAGTAATATACGAAATACCGCCTTGAATATTAGCAACACTTTTCATTCATCACTTATAAAATAGATAGTGAAGGAAAATGTCTAAATGACAGCTGACAAAGCTTTTCTTGTCTTCACTCCCATGGCACAATTCTAACAGTTGCAGTTTTCCCAGATGTATATGGATGCTGACTGTGCTAGTTGACATGCTGTTCTTAGCAAAATGCAATGTGTTCAATCAAGCTGGTAGAGCCAGAGTCCATAAATTTATCATGCAAATGTTCGTGGTGAGAAAGCCTTCTCGAAGGATGCTGATGCACAGGAAGTCAGGTCTGACTCCTGTTTCCAGCCCTATAGATTCAGTGCTGTTGTTGACCTCGGCCATGGCCAAGTGTCTCACAACCACTCGAAACACCAGTAACATGTATTTAAAATGCAGAATTATCATAAAAGTCTCTCTCTATATAAAATGAGCACATATTCACACAGATCTTTCAGACACAGTGCATATGCTACCACATCATTAGAAAGTGAATTAGGGCAATACTGCCTTCACTGTAACAGAGGAAAATAGGTGAAATATATATAAGAATGTTAGAACAGTAAACTATAGTTGGAAAAACTTGAATTTAATAATAAAGTTTATCTACTAATAGAAAACGACTATACTGTTTTCTAAAATACAAATATAATATTACATTATTTGCCTAAATTCCCATTAATCAACATCAAATTCATAGGATATAGTCTTTCACATTTTGGATCTAAACTTCCCTAAAGAATCTGAGAAAAATGATGACCAGAATCTTCATTTGTCTGAAATCAAATAAAAATAAATTTAAAATATACATAGAGATCCTTTAATGTATCATAGAAGTATTTCTTAAATTCCTTTAGAAATGTTTTGATTTTTTAAAACAGGGAGAATTAGAGAAATATCTTAGTTTAATAGATTTTTTTAACATTGATATATTGCATCTGTCATGTGTCAGAAGGAAGTAACATTTTTCAAGATATTTCCATGTGTCTGCTGTTATGACATCTCAAATGTTTTCTTTTAATTCTTCACTAGAACCCTTTGATATAAGTAATTTTATTCCCAGTTTTCCTCAGTTGTTTTTCTGACTCTTTCCTCCATTGTTTTCATTCTGCTGTTGGGATTATCCAGTAAGTTTCTTCCTTCCTTCCTCCCTCCCTCCCTCCCTTCCTTTCTCTCTCTCTCTCTCTCTCTCTCTCTCTTTTTCTTTCTTTCCTTCCCCTTAACCATGTGACATAATTCCATTCCTGTTATTTACCCTGGAGGAATTAGAATGTATGTTCATACAAAAACCTGTCCTTGAGTCTTTATAGTGACTGTTCACAATCACCAAAAACTGGAAAGAACCCACATATCTTTCAACAAGTGGTACATAACAATCTCTGGCACATCGTGGAATAGCATTTGGCCAAAAAGAATAAATTATTGATACATGCAACAACTTTAACTGATCTTCAAGACATTGTACTGAGTAAAATAAGTCTGTGTTGAAAGGTTACATATTTCAGGGGTGCCTGAGTGACTCAGTTGGTTGAACATCTGACCAGTTTGGGTCATGAACTTGCTGTTCGAGGGTTCAAGCCCCACGTTGAGCTCTGTGCTGACAGCTCAGAGCCTGCAGCCTGCTTCTGATTTGGTGTCCTCTCTCTCTGTCCCTCCCCCATTCACACTCTGTCTCTCTCTCCTTCAAAAGTAAATAAATATTAAAGAAAGGGTACATATTTTATGACATTCTGTGAATTATACATCTGTCAGTCTTTGCCTGAGTCTAAGGATAAAGGAGATATTTTTTAAATGGATAGCACAAGGAAGATTCTTTGGGACGATGGAACTGTTTTGATTTCTTACTGTGCTAGTTTGTTACATGAATTCCTACATGTGTTGTAATTCATAGAAATGCATGCCAAAACATAAATTTTAAAATATGATAATCAAAAAGTCTTGAAGACACAACAAAAGGGAGATAAGTTTCACAGAAGCTGGGGCTTTTTCCCCCTGGAAATGAGAAGAATTTTGTGAAAATTATAGTAATCTTCAAATATTTGAAAGACTATTTTATGGCTTACACAAAATTTTCAAAATTAAGCCTTGAACTTTTTTAAAACCATGGCTTGTTTTTATAAGCTCTCTTATTTCACCTTGGTATCACACACTTGTACTTATAATTTATCCCATTGTTTTCATCTCTCATTTTGTTATTTTAAAACCCAACCTTCTAGGCCAACTACTACAATCAATATTCTACTCATTTTAGATTATTAAAAGGATCCTTAGCATTTTTGGCCATTTAGAGAGGTCACAAAGTTGAAGAAGAATAGTGGCTGGATTCCTTTTCTTCCCTCTAGTATTATAAGTCTCTTTCTGAGTTTATTTAAGTGAGTGAGAGCTGCCAAGATCTTTCAGTTTGGAAATTGGAGATACTTAATGCTTGAGCACATGGCTCAACAACATTAACATTTTAAACTTGGCATAGGCCTCAGTCTCAGAGAAAAACAGCTGCTTTGCTAAGCATTGGGGGGGGGGAGGGTGATCATTAAAAAGTTTAAAATAAGTGGAAAATGCTATTCTGCCCGATCATTAGAAAGTTTTGTGAAATGTTAGCAGCTGAGGAAAACTTTACCCCCACCTTATTAGATAATCTAGTGAATGCGATATGTGAATAGGGGAAAAAAGCACAGTTATTGAGCATTATATTAAAACAGAAATTTATAATGTAAACCTAATAATTCTTTGGAGTTAAGATTTGTTTCTGCACCTAAATTTAAATATGTCAGATCAGTCTTAAGGGGTACTTAAAGGGCGACTGTTTGGCATAGCTTCCTGTACATTCTCCCTGTACTCTCACATTTAGCTAGTTTATCTTAAGACATTTACTTGGAAGTATTTACCCAATAAGTGATATTTCCTCATGTAGCAAGCAACAAGCAAGAAAAAAGAAAGAATTGTTCAGTAAAATAAGACTGGCATTAAATAGTAAATGGAAGAAATATTATTTTTTCATTTTCCCTCTCTTTCACTCTCTTGTTCTCTCTTGTCCACCTCCCTCCATACTTCCTTCACTCCCTTTCTTTATTTCTTCTTCTTCCTTTTTTCTTTTTTTTTAAATTTCACACAGAATGGCATAGAACCTCAGTCCTACAACAACCATATGAACAAAAACTGAGAAAGAAATAAAAAGTTAAAATGAATTAGAGGCACCTCTGTGCAAGAAATCCCATTGAAATGGCACACCATGTCCCTTGTACTTTTAAGCATGAGAACCTCAAATTGTTCTCAATAATCTTAATGATTTGGGCACAATTCTCTACATATATATTTCTATGTGTATTATATGTATAAATTTCTCTGTAACTTGGTTTCTTGAATTTTACCTATTATAACATTTATGTTATATGGAAATAAATATAGATTTTCATCACTGAGTAAATTCATTTTCTATTTTGGCTTTGAGCATCTTACCCCATAGCCACTTTTGTTTCATTTACATTCTTTTGAAAACGTCTACCATTATCCAGATTCGTTACTTAAAACTCAAAGAATGTCAATTCCTTCTCAGAAATCAGTGCAAATCCACCCACTCTCAGAAAGCATATGTGGCCTGTAAATGCCTCATCCACAGTTTAATCACCAGCAAATTTTTAATAGCATATTTATTATAGAAAATAATAACCCTAGGTAACATTTATGTATGGAATATGCATTAGTGTGTTTAGAATCTTCTTTCTTACTTTTTTGTCTTGGTACATTATGGAAAATGATGCAAATATAGTGTTTACATAATAGATGAATAGGTTATATCCTCCAATTTTATGCTATAATTAGTTTTGAACATTTGTCATAGTCCTAAACAATCATCTTTCTAGGGAAGGTTCATTCTATTTTTATATTCACATCAAGCAAGAGTATTCTAAGACTAGGATTTTGTACATATATATGTTTTTATATATGTATATATGCACATATACATATATGTATTAACAAAAATAAATATTTCACCATAGAAACTCCAATTGAAAAGATAATTTTTTACTTGGATGAAGATTGTGTCATAATAAAATAATTCTAATATTGTACTTATATCATTAAGTTTTACTTTTTTTTTTAGAAATAAAAAAATCAGGGTATAGTTTCTCATTTTTCCTCTATGCTATTTGGAAAAATAAGTCAACTAAGGAGTAACTCATTTCCAAAAAGAATCAAGTTTCTAGTGTTTAAATTTTTTTAACTTTTATTTATTTTTGAGAGAGAGAGAGAGAGAGAGAGCACAAGTGGGGGAGGGGCAGAGAGAGAGGGAGCCAGAATCTGAAGCAGGTTCCAGGCTCTGAGCTGTCAATACAGAGCTCGACGCAGGGCTTGAACCCACGAACCGTGACATCATCACCTGAGCTGAAGTCGGATGCTTAACCAACTGAGCCACCCAGGAGCCCCAAGTTTCTAACATTTTTATTGAAAGGAATTTAGTTTCCTTTATTTTCATCTAGTATAAGTAAGTTTAACACATCCTTTTCATACCTTCTATATCTAATATTTTGCATAGAGAATGTCTATCACTTTCTAATGATAATCTCATCCTCGTCTCCCCATTACCCCATATTAGTGAGAACACTGACCCATTAAGCTTTGCTTTATTCATTAAGAAACATGTTGCCATACTCCAACTAAAAGAATTTTTTCATGATTTATTATTTTCTTAAGCTTGTAGGAAAGTTTCTTTCGGTTTTTGTTTTGTTTTATTTTATACAGTGGATAAAACATAATGCTTCATAGATCGTATAGATCATACAATGCTTCCATAGATTCCATCATTTTATACTATAACTATTCATGATTAATGAGTATGTAGAAATCGATTAAATTCATAAGGTAACATAATGGATAGAATCAGACTAAATACAATTCATTAACTCATTATTTTGCAGAAGGATTTGAAGCTTTATTAGCTAAGGTCTACAGGCTGATATAATGAGAATGACACTCAAGAAAGAAAGACCTAATTACCTCAAAATGATTTCTCTGGGACATGGGAACCACTGAACCAAGTACAATTTTGACATTAATTTGATAAGAAAATAATGATAATAATTACTATTATTATTATTATACACATATATATAAACCATCTATCTGTATATAATATATATGTGTATATATATATACATACTTAATATATATGAACTGCATATACACTCTATATACAACTATATGCATACTATAAAGTAGTTAGCTCTCACTATGTATGCTATAAATAGATCTAGGAGACAGTTATATATATAGTATATATTTATCTCTCTATACTTAAGTGACACAAGCCATTTCCTTAAAATGCTTCATATCCCCTCTATGAGATAAGCATTTTTATTCCTGTTTTACAAAACATACTGAAGTGACTTTAATTCGTCAAAAATGCAAATTTGTACTTCAATAACTGATGTTTTTAACATTCCCGGGTCAGTTTTGTAGTTATGGAACTTTCAGTAGAATAGATGCTATACTATGATGCAAAATCTTGACCATGAACTTTGCTTTAAATGTAAGAAAATATTACACGATTACACATTATATTAAGGTCAGATGTACTTACTCATTTAGAAGATTAACGGCTTTGCATTCTGATAAACAGTTTATATTGTATGCTATGGTATACAGTGGATAAAATACATGTGGTTTACTGAATTACTTTAATAAGATATTCTATAATTGTGGTTATCATCTAATACAATTCAGTTAAATCTAATCAATATATTTCATTGTCTTTCTCCTCACATAATTCCACAATAGAAACTATTTGACAATATGGATCTCAAAATATATTTAGCATACAAGTAACATGTACAAAAATTATTAGTTTAATAGCAATATGCCCATTGATATTATGAGATTTTTCTACTTAAATAACTTCTAAGATCCATAGGAATATTATAATCTTTGTTACAAAATTGGCATGAAAAAACACTATTGAAAGATATATTACGATTTTAGATTTAATAATTGACCCTGCATGTAAAATAAATGACTTTTATTGTATGAAACAATTAATTTCTCTTCATAGATATTTATGTGTGAAATTAAATATTTCATACATACATTAATTTTATAATTTTAGAAACCAGCCACTCTGAGGTGCACTAATCAACTTTTCCATTTGTGTAAAAGCTAATTCTTTAATGGACAATAATAATTTTCTCTGCCTAATGAGTCATCATGCATGCTCTGCATATTGAGTACTTGAAATTTTCATAATCATCAGTATTGTACTGTGTCTATCAGTATAAAAATTTGATCTTTACATTATATATTTAAGTCATTCTCTATTTTAACTGCATTTTTAAACCTTAACATAATTTTACCCTTTCAAAGGCTAGCTATCATCTCATGATTTCATGCACTTCTGAAAGTGCCCTTGTTTGTTATTTATTAATTCTCATGAAAAGCCAGCCAAAATTTAGAAATGGAACCAACTCCTTGAAATAGAAGTGCAAAATGACACTTTTAATGACACTTGCTTGTGGATGCAGTAAAGCAAGCATCAGTCAACCCAAATATTAAGCACAATGTGTTGAACTGTTTTTACAGATTTCAAGAAACTACACAAGTAAACTGTTTCTTAAAACTTGTAGCATATTATCATACTCAGTCATTTTACAGAGAATCTGAAATATGAGAGAAATTTAGTTAAGAAATTTATTTAAACAAAGAGACAATTGTTTATTTTCCAGGAAAATATTATTTGTAAGGAATCAAATGAAATACATTAGAAAATGTAATTGAATGTGCATACAGCTAAAAGGAACGTGGCCAGTACCTAAAAACAAATTAATTTTTCCAAGATTTTTAGCAACTAAACTTTTACAACCTTAGTGTTGTCTCCATATGGATATTATTGTCAAATGAATTCTATTTTCTACCACTTTAGTTTTTTCCTGGATCATGTGTGAATTTGTTTCACTATGTTCAATCATCACGATTGTTGTCAATAATCTTGTGCTTCATGGCAGACTCTATTGAAAACAAAATCAAAGACAAAAACCCAAAAAACAACTATCAACTTGGGATAACCTAATCCTATTGTAGCTAATGTGATAAAGCTGCATCACACGGACTGGGTAGTACATTATGAAAATGAACACTTGCTTCTTATATATAGTTTCAGATCTAACAAAACTTTTTGAAATTGGCTTTCTGTAACATAGAAAAATAATTTCTCTATTGACCATAATAATATTCAATCTCTTTGAGATTCAGTAACTCTTTGGGTCCAGGAAATATTTAGTTCATTTTCAACTATCCTCATGGTATACGTTGACATCATTCCACAGATATCTGTATGATTAGAAAAAAGGATTACTAACTGAATTTTCCACAAGGAATATTTTTATTCATTTCCTCTATTTCTTCATTGGCACTCTACTATTCTCTTTCTCAGTATGATGTTAGACTTCCCATGAACCATATGCATTAATAGATTAATGCTGATGAAGACGTTTTCCAGAACTTTATGACTTCAAGCACCCAACTCCACATCTTCCATCAACCAACTTAGTGTGTAGGAGTTGGGAAAGGAGAAGTGATAATATCAACTTTTACATATATATAAGCTAACGGTTTAATTTCTGTAGCTCTTGGCATATGTTAATTACTTGAAGGCGATATTTCCCTCAACATGGCTTCTGTCTTTCCCACTTTAGCATTCTCAACTTTAGCTCCATTAGTACTTCTCTTTTCCTCAGATGGGAACACTTCCCACCTAAGCACTTATCACAATTTTAGATGTGCTTCAACACATAATTAGCCTTTTGAAAAATAGCTCTAAAAAACTTAGAATACATTTGCAACTAAATGAACATGAAAAAAGTTATTTCTATTACAACTAAAGCAATCTGAAAAGTGATAAAAATCAGAAACTAGTCCTTAAAATTGCCTAAGTTGGAGAAAATCAATTTGGCTATATATATATAGCCAAATATAATATATATATATTAACTTAAATTTTAATTGTCTTCTGCCAAACTGTTTGTATATATCGCATGAAATATGCTTCTCTTTTAATGTGTATACAGAAATACAATTGTGACAAATTCCTCCATATATACATTCTTATTTCCCCTTTTTTTGGCTCAGCCAATTATGGCCAGCAGGCCAACCATTTGACTTGGCAAATAAAGTTTTATTGAAACAGAGCCATCCCCATTCATTAACTTAGAAAATAGGTGGCTGCTTTCCTAGTCCAACAAAAGATAGTTGTAATAGACAATTTATGGTCTGCAAAATTTAAAATATTTACTCTCTGTCCCTTTTTAAAAAGTTGCCAGTGCCAACACAAAGGTTTGTCTTGCTCACAGTTTCTGAAATAATTTATGCTTCAATATACATAAGACTGTATTAGGAGTACCTTCTGCCAGCATAGCTACAGCAGAATCTCGAGGTTTCTATTTGACCAGTGCCTTTTTTTTTTTAAGAATTCATCAAAATTCATCCACTGATGATCCCCCTTCTGAGATTCTTCTTCCACACATCCTGCTGAGTGGGCAATGTGATAATAACTGTCTACAGCCAGTTGGATAGAAATATTTTCTCAAATAAACAAATCTGATTTCTTCCTCAGGTAATATAAAATTGGTTAATTATCCATGAATACTTGACCTGCAAAGTGATGTACACTTTAAGGCTGAGACTGTCATGTCAAGGATGCAATTTTGAACTATACATGATATCTATCAGTGGAAAGAAATATCTATAGGAAGAAAAAAGTAGAAGTGAAAAGACACACAAAAAGGAGGAAAGGCATGTATTAAAAGAGAAGAGGTCTGTCTTGATGCTAAAAAGTTACTAGTTCAAGTTTTTTAGGAGTTCATCCTATAATATTCAAAGAAATTTGAAGATTCTATATCCATAAACATAAAAAGAACATGACCTAAAATAAAGAATTTGGTATTAAAAAGGTGTTTTAATAAATTATAAACATAATTGTTATATGAAAATAAATGATTTGAAAATTGGGGAGTTAAAGTCAAGAAAATGTGACAGAAATAATGAGAGAGAGAGAGAGAGAGAGAGAAAATGCAGGAGAGGAGAGGAGAGGAAAAGAGGAGACACCATATGGGAGGAAGAAGAGACAGAGGGAATCCTTTAAATGGGTTCAATGTATAGCAATTCCAGAAAGAGATTACCCAGAAAGTATATCATAAGACAGATTTTAAATGGCTGAATTCAATGAGATGTATTTTTGGTTTGATCTTCCTAAAATCTGAAATTCTTACAGCAAATGCATTGCCTTAGCTACATGTCTCCTTTGAGTTTCTAGTTTGCCACTTAATCTTTTTGGTATGGCCTTTTCTTAGTTACCAAATCCAAATTATATTTGTCATGCCAATACCATCTTCTAAAGCCATGCATAATACTTGACCTTCTGAAATTAACATTTATGTGATTGTGTGTTTATTTGTTTTTACCAATATCTGCTGCCGTCACTCAACTCTGTCTTTCATAAGGATAAGGGGTACACATCAGTTTTTATTGAGCTCTAGGTTCCACACTTCTTATTAATGCTAGCTCATAGTATACAATCAGTAAGCATCTGTTTTGTTCATCTTTGCATTCACAACAAAATGCTGACATTATAAAGAATTAAGAATTGCTGGATGACTTTTAAGTAGGAATTGCAAATAACTCTACTATTTAATATATGTTGTAAAGGATATCTAAGAGATGGTAACTTCTGAATGGAAAGGCCATTTGTCTTTTGTATTTTATACTTTTGCAATGTAAGTAATAGAAAATTCACTTACTTTATAATTATACAAAAAAAAATCTAGAAGTGAATGTTACTAAGGAGATAAAGAGTTGGAGTGTTCCTTTTTGCCTATCCCATTTTAAAAAGACTATTATGCACAGTGATCTTCTTTAGTATTCTTTGAGTATCAGAATTCCCTATTTATATTTGTTTATGCTTCTCCTCCTATTAGAGGAGATAATCTGTAAGTATTAACATTGTAATGATCTTTCAGATGCAAGGCTGGGGGAAAGGAGTGTCATTGCCAAATTATTCAATCTACTTCATGGGAAAATCAATTTAGTAACATGCATGTATCATAAATACAGCTACATATTTTCAAATATCAATACTGTCATATCAAATGCATGTCATTACATACAATTGAATTGACATTGAAAAACAAAAGATTAACCATGAAATATATGTGTAACAGTATGTAAATATGTTTAATTAAAATTTATTTTTATTTTTACTTTTTAGTGAGTGAGTAGAGGAGGAGAGAGAATCTTAAGTAGGCTCCACCCTCCGTATGGAGCCTAACCTGAGGCTAGATCATATGACCTTAGGATCATGACCTGAGCCCAAATCAAGAGTCGGGTGCTTTATTGACTGAGCCACCCAGGCACCCAACAATATGCAATTATTAATGTAACCATTTTGCTGATAGAAAAAAAAAATTATAAAATGAAAATGAATGTGGGGATCTCATCAAATGTAGAAGGAAGTTACTTGGTAAGATGAAAAAAGTGTATTTATGGGTCTTGTCATAGTTGCTGTACGTAGATACAAAGCGAAATAGGGATAGATGCAAAACTTTATTAGTAAACAGAAATGGAAATGCCTCCCTACTGGGCAATTTGAGAATAGTTCACAGAGACTTTGCATTTGAAATGGGTCTTACATAATGAATAGAAGGTTTCCAGAGGAAAGGGGATAGAACTCTAAAGAGAAAAGAAGCATGTATAAAGGGTAAAGAGAGTGTTGAGGACCTTTAGAAATTTGATTGGGGAACCTGAAGGATTTGGTGAGTGTAATATAGGGTATAAAGAGCAAGAACGATGGAAAACAAAGCTGATGGGTTGGCTATTAAAACCTGGAACAAGCAAAGAGATGCACAGTCATTCTATAGGAAACTTCATGTTAATATAAGTCTTCAGTTGGAAAAGAGTTCTTTATTTTTCTTTGAAGGATAATGCCAGGGTGACTCAGTTGGTTAAGCATCCAAGTCTTGATTTTGGCTCAAGTCATGATCTCATGGCCTGTGGGTTCGAGCTCCATGTCAGGCTCTGTGCTGCTTGGGATTCTCTGTCTCCCTATCTCTCTATCTCTTCCCTGTTCTCTCTCTCTCTCAAAAATAAATAAATGAACATTTAAAAATTTTTTAAAAATTAAGGATAATACCTCTGAAAATGTTGGAGTCAAGGAAGAACAGAAGGAAAGAGGCAAAAACATTAAGAGGCTATAGCAAGAATCAAGAAGAAAGTAATTGTGGTCTGACCAACACAGTGGCATAGTTGATTTTTAAGATATTTAGTTAGGAGATAAAGTTGGCTATATAGAATCACTAGTTTTAGTTTCAGTGTAAAATTTGCATATCTAAACTGGGGTTTTACCTTCATATTTCTATGGGCTTCTAACTAAAAACAACAGAAACTTTTCTTCAAGGTGTTATAGAAGCAATCACCATTACCCATTATCTAATGTAAATTTACAATTCACAGCTACATTTGTGTTTTTTATCATTCACATAGTTCCTGTTGTTGGAAAAAGATATTAATAAACACCCTTAGGATGAATGCATAGATCAATAAATAAACTTGACTGCAAATATCATATACTTCCATGAAGACAGTAAATTGTTATTATATTAAATACCTATAAATAGGTCACATATAATATGTGTTATTTATAGGTGTCTTATGTATCGCATATTATTATATTTTCATTCATATTTTTATTTATTGACAAGCTCTCAATGCAATTTCTACTGTAATATTATTATTGTAGTGTACTCTTTTCTTCTAAGTGTGATATAAACATAAGCACTACCAAATAAAATAAAATAAATTTTGCACTTCCATGGCTAACCAACTTCCATAGGTTCTAGTTTTAAACACTCAAGTACTTTCTCAAAATAACAAAAACAAATGCTTTTCTTTATCATTAACTTTTCAAAGCCTGCTGACTTTTGTGAAACCACTGCAGCTAGGCTCAAATGGTGTATGAAATGAAAATTTCCTGCCTATCCACTGCACATAGGAAACATCATGACAATGTCTTGCACTCAATGTTCTGCTCATTGAGTGAGTGTTCTGTTATTTTTTTGTAATACTGAGGTCATGGAGTAAAACTCACTGAGGAAGAGAAATAGGTCGGCTGAAACTATTCTTCAAGTGTCATTTTAATTTACCCTTTTCTGCATATGCTTAATTGGAGATATTAGATCAACTTGAAATCAAGTGTTGCATTCACTTGAATAGTCATGGATGCTCCAATCCCAAGTATTAAGTATATACTAGAAATTTTTATATAAGAGTGTTTCTAAATGATGAAGCACCAACCACAAAGGTTATGCAGGATTTAATATCTCCATGATCCTGGAGAAGATCTGGCCTTATTTGTGTTTTGTGTGTTCACAATAGCAGTTTTGGAAAGTAGGCATCCTTTCAAACATATGTCTATTGCTTTTTATGTCTGTTGCATTTTATGTAAAATGTGGATACAAACTGACTTGGTTTATTAAGAGATATGACAACAGCTTTAGACACAAAACACAGAACATAAACTTCCACATAAAAGTCTTTCTATTTCCTCTTGTAATATTCATTTTATTTTCCTTTCATCCATATAACCAGAACCCACTGATATATAGCAGAAGAGGTATCATATTCCATTTTTAAAATGTGCCTTTCTCCCCCCAAAAAACATAGACATGCCATATATTTATTCTTGTGTTGGCACTTTTTCTTCTGAATTGCATTTACTCAATTTCCAAGGCCTTTAGGGGGAGTTTATTTTTGTTTTATTTTTCTATGCCAATGTCAGTATAGCAGGGGTGACAGGAAAGGGCATTTATTCAATGAAAACTTCATGTGTTCTGGTCACTATTTTATGCACCAATAGAAGCTAGAACAGGCACTGGTGAATAAGCACAGTTTTGATATCATTCCTTTTTTGTCACATTTGACAATAAATAGAAAAGAAAGATAAGCATTCGCCTATTTACCTATGAACTGATTTTGTTGGTGTTATTTTTCTTTTGAATTTTTTTTTCTGTGGACTTAAAATCAAGGACAGGACATGGGTAATCCAGAATCGCCAAACACGTTTTATGAAAAGGGTAATTGTAACACCATAGTCTGACGGAGAAGAAAATTGCCTGTCTACACTACGGCTAGGTTCTCAGACAAGCCGACAAGCACCTATTCTGTAGTACCATTTTATGTTATTAGTTCAAAAAGGACTTGAGTCAGAATTATAAAACATGACTTGAAATTCTTGCTTCACATTTATTGTGTGATTTTGTGTGACTTAATTCCTCTTTGTGAGTAGCACTATTTTAATTCCTATAATAATCAAATATGAAAACATTCCTTTTCTGGAAAGTGCCTTATCAATTGTATTGGTGTCCTGGACCTGCCATTAGAAAGTACCACAAACTCTGTAGATTAAAACAATGGAAATTTACTCTCTCATGGATCTGGAGACTAAAAGCCTGAAATCAAGGTGTCACACACACCCTCTGAAATGTGTACAAAAATCAATCCTTGGGGTGCCTGGGTGGCTCAATTGGTTAAGCGTCTGATTTCAGCTCAGGTCATGATCTCACAATTTGTGAGCTTGGGCCCTGCATCAGGCTCTGTGCTGACAACTCAGAGCCTGGAACCTGCTTCAGATTCTGTGTTTCTCTTTCTCTCTCTGGCCATCTGTCACTAGTTCCCAGTCTCTTTCTCTCTCTCTCTCTTTAAAATAAAAATAAAAACATTAAAAAAAAAAAAAAAAACCTTACAAAACCAATCCTTGTTCTTTCCAGCTTCCGGAAACATTCCTTTCTTCCATCTTTGTATGGCATTCTTCATGTGTTTCTGTCTTTACACAGCCAACTTCTTAGAAGGACTCAGTTCATGTTGGATTAGAGACTCACTCTACTCCAATATGACTTCATAATTAATTACAACAATCACCCTATTTGCAAATAAGATCATATTCTGAAGATATGAACTTCAACATTGCTTTTTTAAGGAGACAGGATTCAAACCATGACATAAATATTTAAATACTATACTGGTTATTATTAGTTAAATTCTGATAAGTTATGCATAAAATTGACTTTTCTTTCTTACTAGAAATAAAATAGCACCCATGGTTACCCATGGATATACTCAGAGTAAAGCAAACAGATAGTGAGACTAAAGAAGCAATTCTTCTTTTTTTCAGTAGTTATCTAATGAATCCATACCTATCACACATTGCTTATAACAAGTAGTTAGGAGGTTTACATTCTGCAATGTACTTTTCATCTTTTTTATCTTGTTTGATTCCTACGATAACCCTGGTGAGGAAGAATCCACAGAACTGAAGCTCAGACAGGTAATAGTTATTTGTCCAAAATTATAAAACGCAAATAGTAAAATGGAAACTAGAACACCTTCAACTCCAAGTATAACAATTTTTTCATTAGGACTTTTCTTCTCATCCCATATATACTTTCAGATAGTCATTTTCCATTCCTCATTGATTTAGCTAACCACATTCACACTCATGGTGACTTAAAAAAAATCTGGACTTTAAACTTGTATTTTCGGGGCGCCTGGGTGGCTCAGTCGGTTAAGTGTCCGACTTCGGCCCAGGTCATGATCTCACCGTTCGTGGGTTCAAGCCCCGCGTCGGGCTCTGTGCTGACAGCTAGCTCAGAGCCTGGAGCCTGCTTCAGATTCTGTATCTCCCTCTCTGACCCTCCCCTGTTCACGCTGTCTCTCTCTCTCTCAAAAATGAATAAAACATTAAAAAAAATTTTTTAACTTGTATTTTCAAAGATTCATAAGAAATCATCTCTGTGTCCTGCCAACACTAAAATGGGAATGCGTAAAAATGATTCAGTAATCACGCTTTTTGCACCAATCCCCGTGTCTGTTAACAGCATCACTAAGCACCTATCAATTCAGAACAGTAATTTGAGAATCACTCTAGCGTTATCATTCCTCACCACTTCCTCCGCCCCCATTGTCCCTTGGCAACTGAAACAAAAACCAAGCTTTAAAACATTTTCTCAGAGATTTTCTCTGTTGACCTACTGGTTTGCTGTATTTGTCAAGTTCCCTGTGAACAGTTACCTGAACCAGTGAAAAGATTAACTGATTTCACTGATAGCAACAGTTTATTCTATCTCAAATAAATGTTACAACACAGTGCCACCTGAGTTATTTTACCAAAACATTATATCACTTCACATTTTTAAAATATATATAAATTGTGTTTAATATTATTTAATATAACATCAAAATCCCTGAGTAAAGAAGAAACATACTTCACAGGCTGGGTTAAATTCTATCTTTTCCACATCTTGTTACTTCTTTACTCCTTATGCATCTAATGCAAATATTTGCTACTTTGTAAATGTGTATATCATGTTTTTATAATAATCATATGTTGGCATTTATTATGCTGTAGGCACTATTCTAAGCACTTTAAGCTTTTTTTAATTATTTATTTTTGAAGGAGAGAGAGACAGCGTGAGCGAGGGAGGGACAGAGGGAGAGGGAGACACAGAATCTGAAGCAGGTTCCAAGCTCTGAGCTGTCAGCACAGAGCTCAACTCACAAGCCATAAGATCATAAACTGAGCCGAATTTTGTTGCTTAACCGACTGAGCCACAAGGTGCCCTTTTAAGTTTTTTAACCAATTTTCATCATCTCAACAACACCTTGAGGTAGAAACTATTATTTTTCTAATTTTGTACATTAGTCTACTATATTTTGGAGGAGTTAAATAACTTGCTTAAGGGCACACAGCAAGAAATTCTTCAACTGAGAGTTTATGCCTGGTAGTTTGCTTCTAGAGATCATTACCTTAACCACCTTGCTAACAGTTATATATTGTCATTGTGTAAGCTGTATTTTTTTTTTTGTCTCAACTATTTTTTTTAATCTCCTTACCCTGTTCCCATAAAGCTTCTTTGTCTCTCTGGCAAACTTTTTGCCATTCTTCAAATCCTTTTCAAATTACATTTCCTTTTCCAGTCTGATCACAGAGCAAGCAAGTCTAATTTTTCTCTATTTCAGCATATACAATTATATATCCTGAGTATAATAGCAATATTACAAATATTCCACTCTTGTCTGATCATATCCAAATTTTTGTTTAAGAACACACAATCATAAGAAATACAGCATTATGCTGTATCCTAACTATTGGTTGTGTATTTTCCATCTCTCTAGTGATGTGATTCTTGAGATTAAATGTTCTATTTTACTCACTATACTCTCATTAAGGCTTAAAATGAGGTAGAATCTAAAACTTTAATACCCAATTAGAATTGAATTGAGAACTCTATCTTTATTCTTCATTTTAAATAAGGAAGTATTAAGTCTTCATCTGGGGGAAGAGGAATGAAGTATATTATCATCTGCAAAGTGACATGAGAGAAATATTATAAGATTGAGTAAATGGAATGGTGATAAAATGTTACCTATATTTGTAAATATCAGAGAAAAGTTACTTTTAAAAAGTAATATTGAATTTATATTAGCCTTTGAGATGCAGTGAATTAATGCAATCTTATAATAATTTTGACATAACACATTTTCATCCCAAATATTTATTTACTAATAAAGCAAGAGCTTTGTAGAGCTTTGATCTCCCTACCTTATACTTAGGGTAGAAGTGAATGAATATGTTTATGTTGATTATGAAAACACAGCCTGACCCCAGGACACTGATTTATTTTTTATTTATTTATTTATTTTTATTTCTAGGAGAGAGAGAGAGCGTGAGCAGGGGAGGGTCAGAGAGAAAGAGAGGGAGTCACAGACTCTGAAAGAGGCTCCAGTCTCTGAGCTGGCAGTCAGCACAGAGCCCGACGCGGGGCTCGAACCCACGAACCGCGAGATCATGACCTAAGCGAAAGTCGGACGCTTAACCGACTAAGCCACCCAGGCGCCCCCCCAAGGACACTGATTTAGACAAAAATTATTTGGTTGTTCTGAGACTTGGGGATTTTCTTTTTGTAATCTATGAATTAAAAAAATAATAATTTTGGGGTGCCTGGGTGGCTTAGTCGGTTAAGCATCCGACTTTCGCTTAGGTCATGATCTCGCGGTTCATGGGTTCGAGCTCCGCGTCGGGCTCTGTGCTGACTGCCAGCTCAGAGCCTGGAGCCTGTTTCAGTCTGTAACTCCCTCTCTCTCTGACCCTCCCCTGCTCACGCTGTCTCTCTCTCTCTCTCTCTCTCCTAGAAATAAATAAAACATTTAAAAAAAGTAATTTCCATGTTTGCATGTCAGCATACTCAACTGTAAACTCCGGATAATAGTTAGGCAAGCCTTAATCAGTTCAAGCATGGTAAAGGCCAGCATAAATGTTTAGATTTTAGAAATTAAACCATTTAAACAACATGAGGTGTCACACTTCTATAAAGAGATGTAATTTCTTAAACTTGGCTACCAAATGTTGGACTATAAAACTACTTGGGAGACTTAATTTAAATAATGACTATTTTACAATTACCAGATTAGTTTATTATCAGGTTCCTACACAAATTTTGAAGTAGAGAAAGGTTTTTTGGCCAAGTTTTTGTAACTTTTTATTATGAAAGGATGTGATAAATAATATTAGTTTGTAATGACATTCTCTTCAGAAATTTTAATAAGATGAACTTGTGGTTCCCTAAATCTTTATACTTAAAAGATAAATAGCAGTTTCTGATAATAATAAGAACATCAACATCTCTCAAAATAATAAGAAACTCAACATCTCTCAAAATATACCATATAAATAGGTAATTGTCAGGTCCTCAACAAAATCCATGTTCTCTTTTCTGTATGATACTTCTTATCTCTCCTTGAGCTGTTTGTGGCCATGTGACTGATTATGAAGTAAGGGAATGCAGAAGAATGTAACATGCATCAATTGTAGACTTGACACATAAAAACTTCTTTCATGTTTTTCCATACTCATTGCCACTTCTAGCTGGACTGGTGACCTTGAAAACTGTGTACTAAAGAAAGGAGATCTTCCATTAGCCTAGTTCCCTTTTAAAAAGTGTGGAGAAGAAATACATACAAAACTGATTTGTCTCCAATTATTATATATTTATGCTCCTGATAATGCACACAATAGTCTTTATATTTTCAAATATCTATTGTTTATCATATGGGAAAACAGACTAGTGCTAAAATTTTTACCCCCAAAATATGCAGAGATCCCATTTTGACTGCTTCCACATGCTGGGTCTTCATGTCTTACTGGGTTGTGTAAATTGGGTGAATCCAGTTATTATCCACTTACCTTCAATGCTTGTTTTATCTGTTCATTTGATATGCATGTCCTCATAGGTACATATTTTAGAAATGGCTTTTAGTTTTGGGAGCTGAGTATTTGAAGCCATTGTCATATCTGGCTCTGTCTAGATGTCCCTCATTCCATTCTTAATTTCTAAAACTGAGACCTTATTAGAATGATAATATAACCACAGTTGAAAGATAGACTTTAAGAAATTCAGAAAAGTCCCTTAAAACCAGTTACCCCAGAGTCAACAGTATTTCCCTAACTTTAGTGCTTTGTTACCTTGTTGGATCACAATGACATTTTATGGAGAAAATGCCTACTAAACTTTGAATTACAAATGTTCTAGGAGTGGGGAGACCTGGGTGGCTCCTCAGTTGAGTGTCCCACTCTTGATTTTGGCTCAGGTCATGATCCCAGGGTCATGGGATCAAGCCCCGTGTGAGGCTCTGCACTGAGCATGGAGCCTGCTTAAGATTCTCTCTCCCTCCATCTGCCCCACCTCTCTTTCTCTCTAAAAAAAAAAAAAGAAAGAAAGAAAGAAAAATTTCTAGGTGTGATTCTCAAGTCCCCTACAATTTAAACCTGGCATATGATCTAAGCAGGACTTGGCTTATAACTTACAAGCAAAGTTTTGGCATCCTATCAGTAACATCTCATTACAATGGTGCAATGCAACTATCAAGTTAGCTATCTTAATATTGATGAGTAATCATATCTTCATGTGGCAATTGAGGGAGAATTACATAATAAAAATCCATGAGCCATGGTTAACATAAGTACTGTATACCTACCTAATGGTCCATTAAGATCTTTAACAATAATTACATGGTAACCTTCATACTTTACATGCTAATAATAATAATAACCAAGATTGATTGCTTAAAATGTCCCAGTTACATGCCTAGCATGTCCATGAAGTATCTTCTTTAATATCTGTAACAACCCTATATGTTGTAGACAATAATTATGCCAACTTTATAGGAGAGAAAAGAAGATACTGGTAGGCTAATAATTAGTCTAACTCAAATATGTAGAGTCTAGACAGAGTTGTGATCTATACCTAGATAGTGTGATCTCACATGAACTTGTTCCTATTATACTATGCCAGGCTTTCCTTATGTTGTTTAATTATATTGGGATATATGTTCACAGTGTGCTTCAGAATTACATAGACAGTAAATCTGATACAACAAAATGAGTGAATGACATGTAAGACATTTTGCAAGTATATAACATCCAGTCTTATTAGTGATTAGGGAAATATATAACACTGCCCCAATGATTTTTATTCCCAAAATTTTGGCAAAAAATAAGCTATCTAATGATGTAAGATCAGCATCAACATATTCTCTTTTATTACTCAGAGTAGAAACTTATTGCCTTTCTAAAAGACAACTGAGGAATGCCTGGGAGGCTCAGTATGTTATGAATCCAACTCTTAGTTTTGGCTCAGTTCATGATCTCACAGTTTCATGAGTTTGAGCCCTGCTTGGGCTCTTCGCTGGAGGCTGCTTGGGATTCTCTGTTTCCCTCTCTCTCTCTGCCCCTCACCCACTCATGTTGTCTCTGTCTTTCTCAAAATAAATAAACTTGAAATAAAATAAAAGACAGCTGATAATAGGATTTACTATGCTTATCACTTTATGTAACCTAGAGAGATGCCAGGTGATGGGATGAATGTGGAACACATTAATAAATTTATGTTTATGGTAATGTTAATACATCTCCTATTAGGTGAGCAAGTTGGGAAATTAACAAATGTCTTTTGTATTATTAAAAATAATTTATATTAAGCCATAATGAAAAGGTACATGAGAACCATTTAGAGGGAAAAACAATATTTCTCTAATTCTGCAAAGGAAATGAAAGCCCAAGAAAGTAATGGAGAGAGAGCTCTACTATCCATGGAAAGACAAACTTAAAAATCTTGGAGTAAGTAGGATTTGGACAGACTGTGCATTTTAGTATGATAGGTATAGTGCTAATAGTTTGGTATGCAATGACAGCCCCAAGATAAGATATCCCATTTCCTAGTGCTCTCCCTGCCCTAGACTTACACAACACCTGGCCTGCCCCAGTGACTTCAGTCCCATTTTCTCACGTAAAGTCAAAGCAGGACCTATTAGCTTTACATCTGCACTCTCTCCTGAGATTCTTATCCTAAAATTAGATGTATCTCTCTGTGTGTATTCATGGTTAAGAGTGCAGATACTGGGGTCAGATACTGGGAATATAAATGGTCACTACCATTTAGTAGTGACCTAGTAAAACAGGGAAGATAAATGTTACTATTTCATTATTTATTATAATAATTAAATGCTATAATCCATAAAATGTTTTTTGAACATTTTGAATATGGTTAAGTTTAAAGCCCATTAGCTATAATAATTTAAATTTTTTCTTTATATATACACACACATCTCAATATAGAAGTCGACACATGCTCTACCATTTTTTCTAATCTAATTTACTAATTTATATCTATATCTATCTATCTATCTATCTATCTATCATCTATCTATCTAATGTACTTCACTGCAACCTTTGGGGTTTATTTAGTAGATAATTCAGCATTTTTTTCAGTTATGATACACAAAAAGAAACGTAATTTTTTCCTTAATTTTTCAACTTGCAAGGTTTAGATTTTTGCCATTTAGATTCAGTAGTACTAATTTAAAGTATCCTTTACCTTATGGCCTTTTAATGATTGTCTTAGTTAAAGTCATGAGCATGACATATTTTTTCTATACTTTATAAATGGCCTATATGTGTTTTGTTGTGGAAACAATGCAGAAGCAAAAAATTTAAAATAATATTAGCCTTATTAATTTAACATCCTTCTTTCTTTTTTATCTTATATATATATATATATATAAACTGATAAATCATTATTTTCAGAAATATAATGGCTTTCTTAGAGAGTATAAACATGAGGTACAGAATGAAATGTAAATTTAATACTTAGGACCATATGTGTAGTGATTGTCCATTTTTTAGGTGGTGCTTAAAATGATATTCAGGTACTACAAGTAACTCTAAATATATGATTTTTGAGCTTATTTTATTTATTCTCTGGGCCAAAAACTCACTATTCATAGTTTGAAACTGTCACATTTTCTCAGAATTGTCTTCAGACGTTATGATAATAATATGGCATGAGAATGAGCATAGTGAAATTATATTGAGTTCCTTAGAGGTATATAAACCAAAAATAAATGCCATGAAACTGCAGTGTCTGAGAACTGTCTCAGACTAATGGTAATCTGTACATATGATACAGATTTATGAAAATCTTGTAAAGATCTCTAGGGAAGACACTTTAATATTCTTAGTGTATATTCATATATATTCAACACAATTAATATACAAATAATAAAAATAATATACAAATAAATATATATCACTTTATGTATCACTTACCAAAATCTACTAGAAGAGCTACTATATTTATTGTTTGTTTCTTTATTGTTCTAGGCTCCCTAAACTTGCAGTTTTTATTTGTTTTGCCAAAGCAAAAGTTAAATTTGTCATATGTCATTCCTATATGAATTCCATCAGCATAAGCTTTCTGTACACAATTTCATGTGAATCTATTCTTAAAATAGAATGCAGAACTCATTTGTTAACAATTAATATGAATATCTCAGTATTCCTGAATAGACTTGTTTTTTTTCCAAAGAAGACATATAGATGGCTAACAGGCATATGAAAAGATGCTCAAAATCACAAACCATCAGGAAATGTAAATCAAAACCACAGTGGGATATCACCTCACAACTATTAGAATGATTATCATTCAAAAAACAAAAGATAGCAAGTATTGGTGAGGACTTGGAGAAAAAGAACACTTGAGCACTTTTGATGGGAATATAAATTGATGCAGCTACTATGGAATATACAATGGGAATTCCTCAAAAAATTAAAAATAGAACTACCACACAATCCAATTTCACTTCTAAGTATTTATACAAAGAAAACAAAAAACACTAATTTGAAAAGGCACATGAACTCCTATGTTCATTGCAGCATTATTTACAATAGCCAAGATGTGAAAGCAACCTAAATGTCCATTAATACATTAATGTATAAAGATGTAGTATATACATAAAATGAAATATTATTCATCCATTAAAAAAGAATGAAATCTTTCCAATTGCAACAACATGGATGAACCTAGAGGGCATCATGTTAAGTGAAGTAAATCAGACAGAGAAATACAAATACCAACTGATTTCACTTATATGTGGAACTAAAACAAATGAAAAAACAACAACAACAACAGAAACATACTCATAAATACAGAGAATAAACTAATGGATGCCAGACCAGAGGGAGACAGAATACACAAAATAGGTGAAGGGAATTAAGAGGTGCAATCTTCCAGTCATAAAATAAATAAGACATGGGGTCATAATGTATAGCATAGGGAATATAGTCAATATTATTGTAACAACTCTGAATGGTGACAGATAGCAACTAGGCTTGTTGTGGTGAACATTTCATACTGTGTGTATAAATATTGAATCATTATGTTGTACACCTGAAACTAATACAATATTGCTCATCAGTTATTTTAATAGAAAAGAGAAATGTCCAAAAAATTAATAACAAGTTTTCATTTTATCATTCAATTATCAAAACAACACATTTTCATGTGAGAAATTATACTGTGTGACTGGTAGGTTCAGATCTAAATATTTTCATGCTCTCTCCTTTCTCTCTGGATTTGAGAATATGTATCAAGGAATATTTAAACCAGATATTCTTCTAGTGCTAGTACTCAAGAAATAATCACAGATAAGCAAAAGCATTGCTATCCAATCATGTTATATACAGCATTACTATAATAAAAGAAGAATCGAATGTTACATAAATGCTTATAGTTTTTTGTTGTAATCCCAAAATTCTTCCTTCTAACTTCTCTAATTGAAGGGAAAATGTTGAGGGGCGCCTGGGTGGCTTAGTCGGTTAAGCGTCCGACTTTCACTTAGGTCATGATCTCGTGGTTTGTGGGTTCGAGCCCCGCGTCGGGCTCTGTGCTGACTGCCAGCTCAGAGCCTGGAGCCTGTTTCAGTCTGTGACTCCCTCTCTCTCTGACCCTCCCCTACTCACGCTGTCTCACTCTCTCTGTCTCCTAGAAATAAATAAAACATTAAAAAAAATTAAAAAAAAAAAAGGGAAAATGTTGAAAAGTGACAGAAAACACTTGGCTCATGGGTAAAGATGGTTAATAATGATGTCATTTCTTAAGCAACATCAAGTTAGTCAATATTAATGAAACAAATTATATTTCATTTTCAAAATATTTTAATTTTTTCAACTTTACTCTTTAACAGGGAAAGAAACCTTATGTAGTAGTCCTTCTTTATCCATGTTTTCACTTCCTATGGTCATCTGTGGTCTGGAAGCAGATGATCCTCCTGTCGTATTGTCAGAAAGTCAGTAGTGGCCTAATGCTACATCTCAATACCTACACTATTCACCTCACTTTATCTCATCACATTGTCATCTCACATCATCACAAGAAGAGTGAGCATCTTTCAAAAAGATATATTGAGAGACAGACCACATTCACTGATGTTTACTTTTATTAGAGAATATTGTTGAATATAATTGTTCTATTAAAATATTATTAGTTATTGTTGGTCATCTCTTACTATGTCTAATTTATAAATTAAATGTCATCATAGGTATGTATATATACAAAAAACACTATCTACAGGGTCTGAGACTCTTTGGCGTCTGCAGTTTTAGGCATCCAAAACTGGGTCTTGGAATCTATCCCCAATGCATGAGGAGGACTAATGAATGACTGGTGCCATGGAATCATGATATCAGTGTGTGAAATGTTTCTGATTAATCCCTGCATCACTGATGATCTCATTTAAAAGTGTCATAATAGGCATGAAAAGCATGGTTTTAGGCATAATAGACATGAAAAGCATACTCAGACTTAGTATGAGTTCTAAGATGTGTGATTTTGGACCAGTTATTGAAACTTTCTATCATTTGCAAAATGAAAAATATAATAAGAATTATTAAATTAATAATTGTCATTGAAGCATTTGATCAATATCTGGCAGAAAATTTGTCAAATAAATATGCTTATTATTTTTCTGCATAAGCTCTATATACTAATATTTAAAAGTGTTTAGTGGTGTCTAAAGTCTTTTTACAAGCTATGTATGTATATCTATTGCATATATCTAAATCTACCTGAATGCTTAAGTTTACAGCTTAAGTACAACAAATGTTATATAAATATTATCCTACTACTTGCTATTACTACTACCAGTATTGTTATTATTAATTTATTCTTTCATGTTTACAATCAAAATCACTCATACTCACAAAAATATGTTATGGAATTAATAAAGAATATTGAACCAATGTCTTCTGACTCAGGGACTTGAGCCAATATCTTCTGACTATAAACTCCATACCCTATCCATCACACTACAGTCACTTATCTACTACAAAATTAATTAGTTCTAAAATATAGGATTTTTAGGGGTGTTAAAAAACCTCTATAAATCTATGAAAAATAATTGTAAGATATACCAAAGGTAGAAACAAACAAACAGCCAGACAAAGGTTATCTTTAAACAGCCTAGCAATATGTGTTTCTTCAATTGCAAATATATTATAGAATCAAATGTTTTCACTTCCTAGTCTACATAGAGTTGTGGGATGAAAATCATATCAGTATTAATTATAAAACTCTATAATTGATAGTCATAAACATGTCTTTGTAATATGTAAAATCTTGAAAGGCATTATAAATATTATAAACTAAAATAATTCAAGTTGCTCCAGACCAAGAACATGTTATTGCTAAGCAATGGGTTTGGGCCAGCACTTTTGTTTGTTTTTATAGGATGTGGCTGCAGCATTTTTCTTCATAAAATTATGTCAGTATTTGCAAAACTCAGCCAGGGTGAAGAATTTTCATACAAAATCCAAAGAGAGCCAACCACTCCTCTAAGGTTAGCATAATAGGAATTTCAAGGGTAAATTTCAAATCAAAGTGTTTAAATATATCTCCAATTTTATGACTCAACCTATGCAAAACAAGATCAGTCAGTATACTCCATTTCTTACAGCAGTTTACATGACTAAAAGTTATATTGTGGTTTGTTATTCATTCTATGTTGCCTATCTTCATGACATCATGTATAGGAAAAAGGGATAGTGTGAATATAATCAGACTAAATAGTTTTATTCTTTACAAACACTATCACCTCATCAATAATATTTATTTTCTTCCATGTGCAAAAAGTTATATGCATATAGTGCTATGACACAATAAGTTGAATAAGTGTTCATGGCATAGTCTATACCTTTTAAGTCCACCATTTGACTTGAAAACTCAAGACACAAAACTTTGACAAGTTAAATTCAAATCTTAATGGTAGTAGTATGAGATAGTAAGGTGATACACATTGCTTAGGTTAAAAACAATGAAAGAACTGACAGGAGGTTAGAGGAGAGTAAAAAGGCAAGCAATTCAGGGTGGTTTGATTTATGTATATTCATATGTATGTGTGAGATATGAAATATTCTAAGTTATGAGAACATACATATAAGTGTATAAGTGTATGTGTGACATAATATTGTATATGCCACATAATGCACACATATACACATATGTTTTTGTGATATCTATGTGTGCTATAGTCTAGTTCATTTCAATCTAACTCAGAACATCTTGACTACCAAATGTATATTAAGTACTTCCCAAGTGTAAATGTGTAGTGAAGTGGGGACAAGTGAGAACAAAGAATAAACCTTTCAATTGTGTAAGCACTCTTCAAGAAAAGAAAAGGTGGTGAAATATATCCTCAGCAGAGGTTAACAGAGCTTCTTATTTTAGTTGTTTCTTTTTGTACCTTCCAATGAAATGTCCGAGCTGAGGCACCTGGGTGGCTCAGTCAGTTAAGCGTCCACTTCGGCTCAGGTCATGATCTCACAGTTCGTGGGTTCGAGCCCTGCATTGGGCTCTGTACTGACAGCTCAGAGCCTGGAGCCTGCTTCAGAATCTGTGTCTCCCTCTCTCTCTGTCCCTCCCTCATTTGGAGTCTCTCTCTCTCAAAAATGAATAAATGTTAAAAAAAAATTTTTTAATGAAATATCTGAGCTGGAGCTAATCTTTGAAATGACATGAGAACCATTCTAACAGTCAGTTTCCCATAATAAGTATAACTGGCTTTGTTATAAAAAAAAAATAGTTGTCTACAGACAGTTCCTCCTTGCTACATGGTTTGGAATCATGTAGAAAATGATAAAACTATATTTTTCATCTTTATTTTATATTTATATTTGGAATGACTGCCCTTTGTCTGATCTAAACAGATAGAGACAGCCAAATGCATTTGGCCTTAGATCTTTAACTGAAAGTAAGTATGACTTAAGGCAATTAATTTATCTTTTCTTTTTTTTCCCTGTAAACTCATCTATAAAGAAAAAATTCTTATCTCCTCCATTATATATTGGTTGAACTAATGTCTGTAAATGAGTGTTAAGTACTGTGCATATTTTATTCAGTCCTTTCAAGTTCGTATCAAGACCATATTATGTATGCAATATGTAAACTATGAGTCATATTATCTTTGACTTTCTCTTTGCTTTCAACAACGTGGATGATATTTCTTCAAGGTGCTACCTGACAATGTGAGGATAGAGTATTTTAGCCAAATACCTGCAGAGAGGGTGATGATGTCTTGTGCCTTCAAGATGGTGCCAGCAAGCTTATCATCCATCTTAATTTCTCATGACATGTTTATCTACTTAATTCACTGTGGCATGAAGGAGAGATGAAGATGGTCTGCTTTAGATAAGCTTGACAGTATGCAGTATCCTTTGCACCTCATTAGACCTATATATTTAAAAAAAGAAGAGAGCAAGAAAAGACTTATTTAAATAGCCATTTAAGAATTTTCTTTACAAATCATGACAGCAAAGAGATTTCAAGAAGCTTATACACCAACAAAGATAGATCAGAAACAATCTACTATATGAATATTCTCTTGCCCTTTAAACAAAATTTTACATGAGCTTGTTAATATTATTTTCACAACTCATTTCTTAATTCTGTGCCAACAAGTAACTTTGTGGGGAATTAAAATCCAATAGGCACTAAAATATGCAAGAAGAGTAGAAGTATGAGAATATTTTAAGCTATACTATTACTTTAAATTAAAGACTAATGCTTATCCTTTGCTTAGAGAAAAGATTTTATGCCATTTTTAGACGCTGTATCTTTAAAGTCCTCAGAATTAGAACAGTGTCCAAATTGGTTACTTAGTCTCCAGAATAATACAAGTAACTATATTCATCAAAATATATTATAAAGCCTACAGATTTATTTTAATAAATTTATTTACATAAATTTTTTTAAAATGTTTTAATGTTTTATTTATTTCTAGGAGAAAGAGGGAGAGAGAGACAGCGTGAGCAGGGGAGGGTCAGAGAGAGAAGGAGTCACAGACTGAAGCAGGCTCCAGGCTCTGAGCTGGCAGTCAGCACAAAGCCTGACGCGGGGCTCGAACCCACGAACTGCGAGACCATGACCTAAGCGAAAGTCGGACACCTAACCGACTAAGCCACCCAGGCGCCCCTATTTACATAAATTTTAAATGGAGTTTCATCTATGCTTTATCTAATATCAACTTCCTAGTACTTTGGAGCTTGTGGTATTCGGAATTCTATTCAGGACAATGTAATATTTATAGGCTATTCATCTGTTCCAGATGTTCACATAGTTTTATTGTGCTAGAATTTATATTTAGTTGGTTACCAGATGCCAGCACCCTCATTGCATGGCATAAGTCTCCTTCCTCCATATCAGTGCTTGACAGAGCAGCCATGCCCACAGAAATAGATGCCTTCTTTTTTTAAAGGATGGTGTTGTCCAAGGTTTGTCCTAGATATGTAAGAAATAGGAATTTCAGGATACCTTGTGTTTGAATGATGCTCTTTAACCAAACAATTTTAACTTTTCTCTGGCTTTCAATCACTGTTTTTTCATGTCTTACTTAAATTTATTTTCTACAAAATACAATAGAGTAATTTGCTATATTTTAAACTAAACCAAAAGTATATGAAAATGGAATTTCTGAGCAGGAGGTTGTAGGGATAGAGTTACTGGTAGCAAGTCTCACACACTCTGCACGATATATAGAAAACTCTGGCTCTGGAAACTGACAGACCAGTTGTAATTCTAATTCCACTATCTGATAGCTGTGTGACCCTACAGAAATTACTAAATTTCACTCGTACTTATTATTTCATCTATAACATGAGGATAATAATATTATCTATTTCGAGGAGTTCTTTTGAGAATAAAGTGAGATATTGTAAAAATTGTTTATCTCTGTTCTCAGCATAAAGTTGAATAAGGACACATTTTTCAAAAATAATTTTCCAAGGGTAATTTAATGACTCTTTTTCTTTAACTGGTTTGTACAGTCACAAGAATGGAAATTCATTATTAATACTTTTGAATCTGGAGATATAGAGAGAAGTAATAACATTCTTTCCTTCATACCCATCTGTACTGTCAATCTTATATATTCACTCTATATATCAATCCCATGTAAATATAAATGGATATTTTTAAAACATAGCACAATTTTCATGAAACACTATGTAATTCAATAAATATTAAAATCATTTAAATATATGTCTAGTTTTTCTCATTATGCTCATTAACTGCTAAAATGGATTGGTGATGTTATCACTGTATTTGTCAGCAACTGGAGAATTGCTTATCTATTTCTGGGCTCTATTTTGGGTCCAAATTATCTAAATTAGCATTATCCTAGCATTCCAAGTGTAGACATGGATAAATTAGTTGTCTTTCCCATTGCCTAAGTTGTGTAGCTGATTTTGTACATACAAATGCAGTATGAATTACTGGCATCAAAACAGTATATCATACAAAGCTTCTTCAATTTCAGGAGGCAGGTTTATAAAATGTGGATTTTCATCACAATATTTATAAACTAAATAGTGGCCTCTCAAACCACTATTGATGTAGTCCTAGGATTGTTTTATTATTGAAATAAAATTCTGAAGTAAAAAATTGTCTAAAAGTTATTTTCCTCTTCTTAAGTAACAAAATGCTCTTATTTTCCAGCTCTATCTGAAGAAATATATTGATTTCTTTTTTATTATTTTTTTCTTTATTTGAGAGAGAGAGAGAGAGAGTGAGTGAATACAAGCTGAGGAGGGGGCAGAGAGAAAGAGAGAATCTTAAGCATACTCCAAGTTTAGCATGGAGCCCTACATGGGGCTTAATCCCATGACCCTAGGATCATGACCTAAGCCAAATTTAAGAGTCAGATGCTCAGCCAACTGGGCCACTCAGGTGCCCTTAAATATATTAATTTCTGACTTCTTAGCTTGTAAAAAAACATAAATGTGCCTTTTATTATCACTAGTCCTGAATATGTATTTAAACATAATTTTCTTTGATAGTAAAACAAAAAAACTAATATATAAAGTGATTAAAAGATGTCCTTTCTTTTCCCAAGGTAGTTATATTAGTTTCACTTGTACAATAGAGCAATTCAACCATTCCACATATTTCTCAACTTCTCAACAAGTGTGAAATATTCCTTCTAACATTAGAATTTATAGATATGTATCGTATGTTGATCCTTATATTTTGAAACATAATCTCTTCATATAGAGCAGAAAATATGTTTTGATTTTTCAATATTTAATATGACCAGCATTATGAGATTTATTTCTCATATGAGAAAACACAATTAAGGTACAACTCCAAAGATATTATAGTGTCTAATTCCACCTTGTGAAAATTTGGATTGAAATGGGAAAATAGATTGTTAAAAACAAACTGTAAAATACTTCATGGAAGACAAAGTAAACTTGAAGGATGAAAGATGAATTGACATTACTTTCAATAACCCAGCGTCATTATTCTGAGCATGTAATACATCTAAAATATTCTATTAAACAATTGAATTAAATGTTAATTTTTTTCTCTGGTCGCCTGTCCATGTCATGAATAGTAATGATTTCAAAAATTATAAGGGAGGTATTTATAAGACACTAAACTGCTGGAGGAATGGTTCACTCTTCATGGTGGTAGTATTATGTCTTATACTTCCATTTATAATATCAAAATAATTCACCATGATTGATGCTAGGATAGTAAGCCAACAGAAGCAATAGGGACTTGCCACTTATTATTTGCTATTATCATTTAGCAATATTGCAATTCAGTACTATTACTTTTATTATAACTTAAATGATTTGAAATATAATTTTGAACAAATAAGCATAAACGAAATGGTATTTACTTCCTATGCTATTTTTTTGTTCACTTATGGTAAATTTAACATTAATGATAGCTTTCAACCTGATAGCTCAGGCAAGTGATGAACTGTGTATATTCTTAGAAGAGTGATTGAAGATGTACTGGACATCTTCTAAAATGATACCTTATACTTGTGCTTGAATCTAGAAATTTATCAGGCTGTCTACTGTTTATGCCATGTTACTCTATACTCTTTCTACTGAAGTCCTGGTACATAAAGCTTAATAGAAATTCTTGATAGCAGCTGTGTTTAAAATTTATAATCTCCCTAAATATATACATGCATTATAATACTTAAAGTATATTACATACTCTAGTTAGTAAATTTGTTTTCTGCACGGTATAAAGTAAAAATTCTGAAACCCTTTTATGTGTATATGAGGATAAAAATACATAAAGTTATTGTAGATAAAGAGAATTGTGTTTGTCACTGTTGGAGAAAGAAGTAGTAAATATAAATATTATTTATAATATGTTTCATTATTTATAATATTATAAGTAATGAAAAGAAGGAGGCTAGAATAATTCTGGTGACACTGAATTAGAATCAGAAGTATCAGTATGACACAAATATATTATATCATATATATTATATATATTGATAGATTGATATGGGTGTATGTGTATGCAGTTTTGTGTGTATGTACATATATATATTCATGTATATATACACACATACTACACACACACACACACACACACACACATTTCTATGCTTAATCCACTGAAAGAGCCCCAAACCAATGAAATTCCAGTACCAGTGCACAACTAGTTTCTAGATCATGGTTTCTAAATATGATTCCCCAGTGAAAAATACCATAGCTACTAAAAGAAGTACTTGATTCCAGAGCTGTTTAGTGAAAATACAAAGTAAGCATAAATATCTTATGGTGCCAGAAACACAGCAGTGTTTCAAAAAAAGTGAGATCGTGTCAAAAAGACAAAGGAGCCAACCTGAAGAAACTACCCAAGGCCAAACTGGAACAATTTGAGGAACAAAACAAACTTTAGTATTGAATTATAACCAATAGAATAAAACAATATCTATGTTTCATACTTACATGCAATAATAATTAAATAATAAAAGATGTGGGAGAGGAGGGATAGCTTTCCATTATAAAAGAATTCAAATTTTAAAATATACAAGGAATAAAGCAAAGATAAAATCACTATTCAGCAAACATTAGGTTAATAATTATTGCAGGCAAACTCCACCTGTGGATGGTAAAATCAGTGACCAAAATTTGAAAATAGGATATCTGCAGGGTCTGAGTGCATCTTCTTGAAGGCATTTTTGATTATAAAAGGAATAATAGAAATGTTACAGTGGAGAAACTTGGCAGACAACTTCAGAAACCTATCAGGGTTAACATTATCTGCAGTAGACACGTCAAGATCCTGGACCATCCGATATTATGCACTGAAAAGGACATACCATCATTTCTGTTGTATTCTTGTCAAAATTTCAGAACTGAGGGGTGCTTGGGTGGCTCAGTCGGTTAAGCGTCTGACTTCGGCTCAGGTCATGATCTCACGGTTTGTGGGTTAGAACCCCATGTGGGGCTCTGTGCTGATGGCCAGCTCAGAGCCTGGAGCCTCCTAGCTCAGAGCCTGGAGATTCTGTATCTCCCTCTCTCTCTGACACTTCCCTGCTCATGCTGTCTCTCTCTCTCTCTCTCTCAGAAATAAATAAAACATTAAAAAAATTTTTTTTTGAAAAGTTCAGAACTGCGTTCTGGTCAGAAAATACCAGACATATCCAAATTTAGTCACATTCCACAAATAATTCATTGATCGTCTTTGAAAATTTACGTATCATGAAAGGGAAAGAAAAACTGGGAGTGATCACAGATTGGAGAAGATCAAGGAGATACAGCAACTGATATACTTTATAAAAGACAGTCTTTGCAACTTGAAGAGTTACTTTATAAATCAACCCAAGTGTTCAACAGTGATATTGAATTTTTGCAAATGAATCCTCTGAATATTGTTTGTATTTTATACAAAAACATTTGGAAATCTTTAATCAAAGTATTCAGCAAATGCAACGCAGGAACAATTCACTTCCAAAGCTTTTAGGGAAATGTAATTATTGACAATTTTGCAAACAGGCAGACATTGTAATGTATCTCTGTAAAAAGCAAGAGAGCTCAAAGGGTATACTGGATTGAACTTGAAATTACCAAGTTGCAATTTGGAAGTTCTCAACTTCTGGTAAAAAATATTTTAAAGGAATTCATAATTCTAAATGAATAAATTTACATTCTGTAGTGGAATTGAAGAAAAATGAGAAGGCTTATTATTTGCAGAATTTAAACTGAGTAAAATATAAATAGAGGGAAAATGGATTTATGAGAATTTTCTCATAAAAGCAATTTCTGAAGAAAGGTAATTTGAATGGAGGCCAATGGTAAATGCCTATTAAAATAAATAATTGGATTGAAATATTTACACATTTAAATATAAAAAATATTATAATTAAGAATATCTTTGATTTCACAGAATATGCACTGAGTTTACCAATACTTTTACAGCATCTATAGAGTATCAGTTAAAACTATTATTATTTTTTGTTTGTTTTTTTAATGTTCTTTTTTTTTTTTTTGAGAGAGAGAGACAGAGTGCAAACAGAGGAGGGACAGAGAGAGAGGGAGACAAAGAAACTGAAGCAGGCTCCAGGCTCTAAGCTGTCAGCACAGAACCCAATGCAGGGCTCAAACCCAGGAACCATGAGATAATGACCTGAACCCAAATCTGCCACTTAACCGACTAAGCCACCGAGGTGCCCCAGTTAAAACCATTATTATCAGCAGAGAATACCTAATTAATGGTGTGTATAAATCACATTTAGTAACCTTAAAATTCAACTTTAGATAGGATTGCAGGGAATTATATGAAAAAAATATGAATATCTCAAAATATATGCTTCAGAGAAACAATCTGGTATTAGTGACATAGTATTAGGGATAGACTCAACCAACATTTAGTGACTATACACCATAATTATTATACCCCTTATATTATTTTTAATGATTGATTAATAAATGCATATGTTTTGTTTGAATGCACATGTTATGTTTATTATACTATGAAGAACTGTTTCTTAAAATAGTCTTTTAATAAACTACCAAGTTGTTAGCTATTACATAACTCCTCCAAAAAGTATACATTGTTATGAATTTTTAGTACCCTTTCACTCATAAAAGTGTGTCTGTTGGGGGCGCCTGTGTGTCTCAGTTGGCTAAGTGACCAACATTTGATTTGGGCCCAGATCATGATCTCATAGTTCGTGAGATGGAACCCCACATCAGGCTCCATGATGATGGTGCAGAGCCTGCTTGGGATTTTCTCTCTCTCTCTCTGCCCTTTTCCCTCTGCACTCTTTTCTCTCTCAAAATAAATAAAGAAACATTAAAAAAAAAAAACAAACCAGTACCTCTGTTGAATGATATATATTATGTTTCACAAAAAAAACCCCACTATCTAATAGAGTATTAATTCACTTGCTACACGCATACAGTGAAAGCGGAGATGGATAAAGTGTTAAAGATAGGATGTAAACAGAAGCGAGGTGCATCCTGCATACTAGGATGGTGAGCAAGTGCATGATGGTCAAGATGGCTATTTTGGAAGGGCACACTGAATCCTGAAACTTGAAAATGCTTTAGCATTTTAGCTTTAGCTATGTGAAGAAAAGAGAAAGTCTTTGGGGCAAAAACCAGGAAACATCTGCAAGCCCCAGAAATTGAAATGTCACTGGATACTATGACCAGGGAGAGAGTGGACTATGATAAAGCTGGAGAAGTGGACAGTGAATAGAGATGCCTTAATCTAGTCCAATTCCCTAGGAAACAGCCTCTATGACAGAGATTTTCATGTAGAAATTTTTTTCTGAGAAATGTTCTCAATAACAACTGTAAGGGAGTGAGAAAAGCATAATCGAACATACCGAGAAGTTGAATGGGTGTGTATTGTGTGTATGTCATATATCATAGATCACATATATCAGAAATCATATATATTAGAAATGGGTTGCATCATCAAGAGAGGAAAAAGCAGGAGTATTACACATTGGCTTTATGTATTTTGGCTAAAAGCAAAATAAGTCACTTCTGCCCCAGCCCATTGACTACAGTAGTAATTTGGACTGACGTAATTGCATGGGACCTGAAAAATGTGTAAGAAATAGATGGGAATGCTTGGTGCAGTTGCGCCTTCCTTACAGGAATTAAAAGAGGCATTCCATAAAATCAATATCTATCTACAACACCTACTATAGCCTAATAAAGGTGTCAATAATATTTTTATGTGGAGCTACATATGAGATTAGCATTAAACACACAACCATATGTATAAGTAGAAACTCAATACATATTTGTTAAATTGCATAAGTAGTGTCAATGTTGAGATGAATAAATAACATTCCATGTATATTCATTTGGTATCAATTTTTATTTGTGATGTTATTTTAACATTGTACTCAGATTTCCTCCAAACGGGTCCTCCTTGCAAAAACTTTTGTTCCCCAAATCTGAAAATAATTGAAATGTACACTTGAGTTTTTCAGCACCAGATAGTTAATAAATGTCTGAATAATTTGGTCAGAGAAGGTGATAAATTAGTACGTACTCTTTCTGCATGATGATAATCTCTTCTTTTAGAAATATTACCCACGTAATATCTATTCCTTTTTTATTGTACTCAACCTAAGTGAACTGCCATATTTATTTCGAATAGTATATTCAGAGACAGAAATACTACCAACAGCTTTCTTTACGATCCTTTTGGCCTTACCCTGAGGTAAACTAGGGTCAAATTTCATTTATCACTTGACAACAGTAAAGCTTATACTGATCAATAGATTACAATGGCATCCAGCTCATATATCTAAGTAGCCACAGGTTCCTGAGCAAAGACTGGAAGACTGCACATCCATTCTGTAAAACAACGTATCTCCTGAAAGCTACATACCATCACATTATTTGCCTCCTTAAATACAGGCATCACTAATTTCGGATGATAGATCAGAATGGAATTTTCCAAAGTGAAGTGGGATAGGCGGGACTGGAAGGCAAGATGAGGGAGATTTGAAAAATTGGAGGAAGAAAAACAATAGTCAGGCATTTAAAAAAATAGCCTTATTTTCCCATATCTAAAGAAGTTTTGCTATGATATGAATGAAGTAAGATGCTAGAGTTGCTCAAAGATGTTCAAAGATATAATTGGAAGGAAATGATGGAAATTTCTTGGGAGGTAGAAAAGTTTTATATCTTACTTGGAGAGATGATTGCTTGGGTATATACATTTACAAAAACTCATCAGTTGTATGCATAAGGTCTGTGTATTTCATTCTATGTAATTTTCCCCTCAAAAACAGAATACAATATAGTTTCTTTGGAAACTCCAAAACTTAAGCTATTATCAAAAATATGAAAGATGCGGTGATAATGATTCCTATAGCATTTCCATTTAATTCTCTACTAGAAGAAGTGCAATTATTGTGCACTTATTGAAGAATAATTATCAGAAGTAACAGTTGTGTCAGAATGGGTATTTTCTACTAAGAAAATTATTCCAGTCCTTAGTACTCAGTATTTAGTTATTCCAAAGCAAAATAGTCCAGTCTTTTACCACCTGATATGTATCTATTCTTCTGGAAATGGATTTTTCTTCTTTTTTATTTCCCTCTGATAACAATCAACTACAGAAGGGGTTTGCTTTCATCTGAGCTATGTCTTTCATTGTCTAAAATTTATTCACATGGACTATGACCATATAACCATTTCAAAGCATATTATACTATTCCACTATTTTCAAGTACTAATCTAATAAGAACTAGAAAGTAGAAATGGGCAGATACTCTGAATGTTTTGGTAGTCATACACATGCAAAGAGGGTTAATGATAAATTATTTGAAGTTACAAAAACCTGCTGCATCAATAAAATCCTGTGTCACTCAATGTTCTAGGGACATTTGCATATTCTCTCAAAATTAAACTGTGTGTATATTCTATACACTTTTGCTAAGATACCATCTCTGACGCCTTCTAATTCACTTGCCTGTTTTGAGTGAACCATGCAAGGGAATCCTACCTGTTACATGCAACAATACAGGTCACCCTTCCTGTTGGCTCTTAAGGCTTTGCAGATTCAATCATCGTTGAGAATTTGGTAGCAGGCAGAGATGCAATAAGGACTCTGCAGAAAAGTGGAACAACAAAATCATACATTGGTCCCTTGGTTGGGGAGGCAAAGCCATGCTTTTGTTTTGCACAAGCAACTCTCCTTTGAGAATATTACTCCTCTCAGCAATAGTAAACAAACACATAAATAAATGAAGGTTCTTTGTCCAGTAGCTCCAGAGATTTTGTTTCATTGGAACAAATTAGGTCATGGTCACGTCTCTGAATTAAACGCAGTCTGGGAAATTAAATGATTTGATTAGCCATTTCTGAATCCCAGATGCCTCTGGAGCTTGGAGGCAAGTATAGAATACCTGATGCAAATGGAAGCCAAATCAAACATGGGAGCAAATTAGTGTTAGCATTAGCAAAAAAAAAAAAAAAAAAAAAAAAGGCTAATCTGCAGCAGTTTTATATTCACCCATCATTGTATACTTTAACTGGTAAGCCCCAAAATCGCATCTGGAGATGCAAAATTGTGTCTGAAGTTAGAGTGTGTCCTTTTTATTAGTTTAATATATTAAAGGTTAAAAGTAAATAAACACTACCTCAGGCATTCATAATGCTAAATATTTAAAGAAAATTTCCATTCACTTTTTACCCTTTCCATAACTCGAGGCCATACAATTACTTCCTGTCTCCCCCCCCTCCCCGGCCCCGCTGCCTAGAGAAGTAAGGAACATTGTCTGCATGTGCTCCTTTATTGTTTCCTCATCTCTTGTCTCACCAATTTCTCTCCTCTGTTGGCAGTGGTGCGGGACACAAACAGTTGTTGTCCTCACTCTGGCAGGTATTTCAGGATAATTCAATTTGATACCTCAACACCTTTTGTAATTCCAAGCAGATGAGATTTCTTATTCATACAATAGGCAGGGAATGTTCAGGATGATATATCTTTCATATTTTCTTTTCCTGACTTCTTTCTGTGCACATCTTCAATTCACATGACTTTTTAACTTCTGGATTGCTTTGAATAGGTCATAGTAATATAGATGTAGGGAGTACAAAAAAGCTAAATATATTTAATCAAAGCATAAAGATTTAAAAATTCCATCACTTCATTGAAATTTACAGAGAACAAGCATTGCAATTATTTTGATTATAATTATAATTGTGTTAATTATAATAATCTGTACAAATTTTTCTAAAACCCCAAATCAAACCAAGAAAATATCTTGCGCCTGATAAGATTGCTTTATTTTAACTTTTAACTATTTCAAAGATGTTCTCTTATACCTTTGTAAAGTATAATTTTTGTTTGTGGAAAAAAATAAAATTTCACTGCAAAAACACAGTGTAGAATGATTTCTGTACATGGTCAATTTAACAGAATAATTTAAAACTGTGTTCTGAGGGTACAGTTCTTTTTTCAAGAGTTGAGGAGTACAGGATAAAAATAGAATGAAGGAACTCTTCCTACTTTCATGCATTTATACCTAGAGAATAGGTTACATTATATATGAAATCAGGCATATCCACAGACTGGGGTGGAAGCTAATAGGCAATAAGAGGATAAGAAAAAGCTATTTTTAAATAACAGGAAGCTCTGTTGATCCTGTGTAACATTTATTTTAAAGATGAAGAAATGCTCTAGATTGATTTTAATAGCTGGGAGAAAGGCATGAGGAAAGGTTGCAGGAGATCAGTAGGAAGGAAATGACTGTTGAAGTCCGTTCATTCTATTAGGCTTAATCTTCCTTATTCCACTTCATTTTCTCAGGAACATTTTGAGGTTGCTGCTATTCAATATTTATTTCGTGAATGCTAACACCATGTTAAGTAACTTCCCCAAAGGCTTCAGAGTGAAAGTGGTCAGAATCAAGAAACAAATGGTGAGTACATTATTGTGTTCACAGCTAGCATCAAAGTTCCTGTGAGGGAGAATTTTCTTGATAAGGAAAATGTTCTTATGGCATCACTTAGGGTAGAAGATCAGGGCCTCTGGGAATTGGTAGAGGCAGGAACTCAAACTGCAAATAAAAAAAATTAAATAACAATGTGTTTCACTAAAAGAAATAAAATTAAGTGCCCACATTGGCAGCACATTTACTAAAACTAGAAGGACACAAAGAAGATTAGCATGGCACCTGCATAAGGATGACACTGAAATTCATGAAGTGCGCCATATATTTCAGAAAGCAAGCAGAAAATAAATAAAATAAAATAAAATAATAAAATAAAATAAAATAAAATAAAAGTTGAGGGATCACTACTTTGGTGTGCTCATGAAAGGAAAAACAAAAGAAAGACAGATTGAAAACAGAGAGTTTTAGTAAAACTAGGCTCTAGGTGAGCTAAAAATTCAAAGAGAAGTCCAAGGATAGATGAAGAAACTCTGAGAAACAAGAATTTTGAGTGCAAATACACATCAACTTGTGTTCCCTAAATCCTCAGTCAAGACTGATGGAAGTTTGGTCACGAGAGTTTTGCTCTAGTTGTTGTGGTGGGTTGCTGAAATTTGAACATGGGTCTAGATGTCAGACCTGGAAGGCATGTGTGAAATAGGAACACATGTGTGAGAAAAGAAGCTTGGAGTTTGAGGTGCCTCAGTTTTTCAGTTATTTCTTCTTGTCAATTTACCTAGATCTCAGAAAATGTTATCTAACACCTCTCTTTCATTTAACTTGTGTTCTTTTATTAAAATATTTTAAATATTTATTATTTATTTATTTGCAAGAAAGAGAGAATGCAATCAGGGCAAAGGGGCAGAGGAAGAGAGAGAGAAAATACTAAGCAAACATGGGGCCAGATGCCACCACCCTGGGACCATGGCCTGAGCCAAAATCAAGAGTAGGACACTCAAATGACTAAGCCACCCAGGTACCCCTGACTTATTTTTATAGCTGAGCACTAAAGAAATAATTTATAGGAAAGCATAATTTAGGTAAATTTGGTCTGAAATATTATAGTACATTTTGGAAATTTAGAGTTAATTGGTGAAAATATAAATAAATATATTTTTAAAAATTTTTAATGTTTATTTTTGAGAGAGAGACAGAGCATGAGCATGGAAGGGGCAGAGAGAGAGAGGAGACACAGAATCCAAAGCAGGCTCCAGGGTGTGAGGTGTCAGCACACTGCTACGCGGTGATCAAACCACAAAATGGGAGATCATGACCTAAGCTGAAGATGTTCAACCACTGAGTCAGGCAGGAGCACCTATTTTCTGAAAGAAAGAAAATCTTGCAGTTCTGTTCATTTAAAATACGTATTTTAAACTAATGTATCTCTAAGTAGAGACTATGTCAGCTTGTTTCAATAAATAGATAAAATAAATTTGTAATTAAGAGCATCTGCTTGGTTATAAACACACATATGTTGTAGACCATAAACTGAGATTATTCTCTTAAGTAACGTGTTCCCTGTAGTACTACTTACAACTTGAGTCTCTTTAGAAAAATATTTTTAGATATACATTGAGGTTCTGCAGTATGTAGTGGTTGAGACCATGGGATATATATATTTAAGAGAATGTGATGCAAATCCTGGGCTTAGCAACCTTAGACTTGTGTGGACTTGGGCAAATTTCTTACCTTCCCTGAGCCTTGGTTTTGTCTTCAAAATGGTGGGGTTTCAGCGATCTATCTCTGCCTAAGCAACAATCCCAAGCTTACAGATAAAAAGTAACAACTATTTTCATAAGTTCACAATTCCACAGAAGAGGAATTTGGACCTGGTGCAAGGGAACTGTAGTCTCTGATTCACAATATTTGGCACCTGTGTTCTGGCATTTGACTGGGTTTTGGTGGTTTCTTCATGACTCTCCTGCCATCTTAATGCTCCTTGGCCTCTCTTCATGTAGTATTTCATCCTTCAGGATCTTTTTAAGTTTCTTGAGCTACAGTGGATTTAGGGACGTCACAAATCCTACATGGTGACTGGTTTCCAGGAGACAGGAAGAGACAGGGAGTAGAAGTTGCTAGGTTAGTCAAGGGCTATAAAAAATATCACAGTGCAGCCCCTCTATGTTCTTTATTAGAACACAGGGTCTGACCAGACTCAAGAGTGGAGAATAGTTGGGACAATTTGATAAGGGATGGCAAAGTCATGTTGCAAAAAGCATGTCTAATTGGAGGTATGATTCTGGCTATTTTTACAAAATATAATATGCCACATGTGATAATGATGCCTGTCTTGCAAAGGCTTTATGAAGTTTAGGAAATGTATCGAGATCTGGCACACATTACGCACTTAATAAATGGTGGCAGTTTATTAGATTGGACAGTGTGGATCTCACAAAGTCTCAAATACTAAAATGAAAGGACTATTTGAAAAAACATAGCACTAAATCAAAATGAAAAGAAAATTAAAAAGATAGGATCCTAGCACAAAATACATAAACACACAATATTTATAAAGCTGTTTTACCAATGCCATGCATTAACACCATCAACTCTTCTTTATTGTTGCTCCAATCTCCCCTATAAAGTAGAGGAGTGGGCAGTCCTGAAGCTAACCGACTTGGGGAATTATTGAAAGGTTAGAAGACAGGGTATGGTGGCACAAGGTAAGATTTCTCCTGGAAAAAAACTCAGAATGATGAGAAGCAAGAATTCAGGAACTCCAAAGTCCTTTGGGAAGAGCCAGTTTTAGTTTTTTCGCAGAAAAATTCTGTATGTCAGTAACCAGAGACAGAAATTGAAATAGGTTGTCATGGAGTGAACTGTTTAAAGTTGATTTGAATTAGGTATAGACACAGACACGGTAGCAGTGGTGGTGGTAGTGTCGGTAGAGACAATTGTTTTTAATAACATTGGGTCTTCAGACTTACCTATATTTGACTGAAGATATATTTCTTTCTCTTTTTTGAAAACAAGAACCAAGTCTCAAGAAGAATTTGGGATGATAACCTGAAGTAAATATTTGGCCAAATGAAAGCCTCAGGGTTTAATCTATCATATTTATTAATATCAGATAAATTGTTCCTTTCAGTTTTGATTCATTTCATGAACTCGTTGATAACTCATCAAAAGGACACCAAGTTGAAAGCACAAAAATTAACCTGACTAATGTGAACTGTTCCAACTCATCAAAGATTGAAATGGTTGGAATGTTTACTGAAAATTTTCTGGGGGCACCTGGGTGGCTCAGTCGGTTAAGCGTCCGACTTCAGCCCAGGTCATGATCTCACCGTTCATGGGTTCGAGCCCTGCGTAGGGCTCTGTGCTGACAGCTAGCTCAGAGCCTAGAGCCTGCTTCAGATTCTGTGTCTCCCTCTCTCTCTGACCCTCCCTTGCTCATGCTGTCTCTCTCTCTCTCTCAGAAATAAAAATAAAACATTTAAAATATTTTAAATTTTCTGGTAAATCTGGGTAAAGTAAGGATATTTCAGGACCATGAGTCACACTTGTATTTATATGGGTACCTACATTTTTACTTGCATTGGCTTGCCACAGACTTAGGGAAGTAAAGCATTATTTGTTTCCACTTTGGTGCTAATGTACATGACTAATGCACTAATAAATATTGCAGGCAAATCAATTGTACTTCCTAATAGCAAGGTGAACAGCAATAGCATTTTATGCAAGATCATAGGAGATTGAGCACTAAACCTGAAAAAGGATGATTCTAACCCTGACATTTCATTATTTCTTGGGATTTGTGCATCTTCCTTAATGTACAGTTAATGTAATTTGAGGTTATGAATCTTTTTTATAGTCTTCCTTTATATCCTTAAAGTAACAAATCTCAAGTTGTGACTCTAGTAGAAAGCATTCACAGAATTCTGACCAGGAAACTAAACTAACTCACAAATTGTTATTCTTCCTGGGGAAAATGCATAAATTCTATTTATTTTTCATTGGAATATATACTTTGGGTGAAGAATGTTTGACATGTATTTGTTGCTAGTAAAATTCTCAGAATCTGTCCCACTCAGTTCATTGCTTCTGCCAGGGAAGCATGAGGTTGAAATAACAAGAAAGAATAAACAATGGAAATATTGGTTTTAGCAGTAAATGCGATATGATTGATCATCTCAGGACTCTCTGTGCCCACTGACTTGTATTCCCAGCATCATTTAAAATGGCTTAGCACCTTACACGACCAATCCTGTAAGGCAGCCAAAAGCGAATGGATTCTCCTCGGATGTTTTGAAACATATAAAAGGAGCATTTTCCATTCATTTAAAATCTGAATGGTACTAGAATGTTCTTCCTCAGAAAGATTTCTTTTTTTGCATAAAATACAACTTTTTCTCTGTGGTATACAGACTTATTGACACTTAGAGCAGTGTCTATGAGTGTGTATGTATGTGTGTGTGTCTGTGTGTGTGTGTGTGTCTGTGTATGTGTGTAGCCATTAAGTAAAAGAATTCCTTTCAGCCTTATATCATTATTGTTGAAATCCACCAGTCAAAAATCGAAAGTGGCACTCTTGCACTTAAGCAAAGGCAGTTTTTGTTTCGCTCTCTAAAGTAAGGGATAACACACATGAGAAGGAGTTGAGGGGGGCATTTCAGGAAGGGGAAGTGCGAAGGACTTCTGGGGCTTGGGGTACCAGTCAGTAATTTTGTGGAGACACCAGAGAAGTAGGGACCTGTTCTGGACAGGATACTGTCAGAAAATGGAGAAATGTGTTAATTCATTGATTTAATAATTTTTATCCAGGAGGAAGGAGGACTAAGTCAGAGCAAGAGGTGATGTTGGTAAAAAGCAATCATTGCTCAGAAGGAGGGGATTAATCATAGTTGCTACTATATGATGGTCTTGACTATGTCCCATGAGGAACAATGTTTATGTTCTAATGATTTGATTCTCAGCAGTGCCAATTGTTACTTCCTTATTATATTGGGAAAATACAGAAAAAAAATTAGCCCACACTTTACCTCTTTCAGAAGTAAACATTTGTCAGGATTTGAAAATTCTTAAGAAAAACAAAATTAGAAATAAATTTGTAATGGGGCACCTGGCTGTCTCAATCAGTTAACCATCTGACTTGATTTCAGCTCAGGTCATGACCTTATGGTTCGTAAATTCGAGCACCGTGCTGGGCTCTGTGCTCACAGTGAGGAGCCTGCTTTGGATTCTCTTCCTTTCTTCCTCTGCCCCCTTCCCTGTTCACACACTCTCTCTCAAAATAAATAAATACGCATTTTGAAAAAAGGAAAGGAAAAAAAATTTTTTAGGACACTTAGATCAAAACAGATAGATAGATGATATGTAGATAGGGATATAGATAGGTATATAATACACAATAAAGTACAGTAAAACCTTTGATTGTGAGTAAAGCATTCTGAGGGTGTTCCACAAGATGAGAAAACATTTCTGATAAATTTTAGCTTGATGAATGAGAGATGTCTTGCAATATGAATAGTACATGACACTGAACTTCACATGATCACAAATGAGCCAATGGTTCTTCTCTCTTTCTCTCTCTCTCTCTCTCTCTCCCTCTGTCGCTAGCTCATTCACTCCCTTGCTCACTGTAGGACTTGGCGATTATCTCCTATGCTCAGATGTTCAGTCTCAAGCTATGGTGTTTGGCAGGAATCAATGATTTTTCAGAATGTTGGAAGGTACCCACAACTGACACTAGTATATTTTTTGTCACTTCAAAGCACCTAGCAACAGTCCATTGCTTTTCCATACAAGAATAAGCTTTGCTTGACTCTAGGTCAGGCTGTCTGCAGCTAGAGACTTTCCTCTGCTGCCTTATTGCCAGTTACATTAAATACAGTATATGGCTAGATCTTATTAATACTGTGCTGTAGTCAACATCCGTTAGTGATAGTGAAAGTCATCCTGCACAATAACCCTCCTCTCTCTTGTCTCCCTCACCCCAGCCATGAAGGTTTTCAAAGGTAAGTGAAGGTTAATTTGTTTATTTTTTTAATATTTTATATTTTCTTTATTTTTGAATTATATTACAGTATTGTGATCATTTTTATATGAATATTTTTGGGTTGTGGAATGAATCATCTGAGTTTCCATTATTTCTTAGGGGGAATTCGCTTTGATGTACAAGTGCTTTGGATTACAAACATGTTGCTGGAACAAAGTATGCTCGCAAACCAAGGTTTTACTGTATATGTCTCTGTTTATATAAACAGACTATACAGACCATCCTCGAATAATGGTTTGTCATATACCCTTTTGATCTTACAATGGTGGGAAAGTGATATTCAGATAGTCAAACTTTACTTCAAATTTTGTCTTTGATCTTTTCCAGGGCTAACAATATGAGGTATGATGTGTGTGTGTGACGTTGTGATGTTGAGCAGGGCAGCTCACGGCATCTCCCAGGCAGCCAGGAGATCACCAAGTAAACAACTCGCACATTGGCAACCATTGTGTCCCATGCAACCATTCTTTTTTTTTACTTTCAGTACAGTAGTCAACACATTACATGAGATATTCAACTCTTTATTATAAAATAAGCTTTGTGTTGGATGAATCTTCCCAACTGTAGGCTAATATAAGTGTTCTGAGCACACTGAAGCTAGGCTAGGCTAAGCTATGGTGTTTGGTAGGTTAGATGTTTTAACTGCATTTGGACCTACAATATTTTCAACCTAGGATGAGTTTATCGGGAAGTAACCCCATTGTAAGTTGAGAAGCTCTGTAGATATTATATAGAGATTGTATATAACATAGAAAATCATCTGTATAAATTTATGAGTCAAGTTAGAAGAAAATATTTACAGTTAAAAAGAGATTTATTGTTATAATACTGTAGAGATTCAGGATAATAATTTACTGCATAATTTAAACTCTGTATTTATAGGAATTTATTTTAGAGTTAGAAAATATTATTAATTCCACGAATAAAAAAAGAAAATATTATTAATTCTAAACTTAGGAATAAGGAAGTTCAATGCTGAGCCTCAGGTACAGCCTAAAATAAAATAACTCAAAGGACAATTTGAAACTTCCTGTAGAGAGGAAGACAAAGAGAAGATAAACAGGGCTCCAACTTCATCTGCTTTGATCAATCCTCATAGAGATACATATAATAACATCTGAGGCCTTCTGTATGAACTAAAATACCACCTTCTTTCCGGCCTTATCTTTTTTCTGCTCTTCCATTTTTCAAATTCCTTTTATCCTTAGTGGTCAGATACTGCTACTTCTACAATTTGACAGAGAGAGCTATGCTCTGTGATAGTCAGCATATTGAATATATTTTTAAAAAGAAAGAGAGAGTGTGCAATAGCAAAATATCATCATGACGCAAGATCATTCCATGCTATGTTCCACAGTTGCAGGAAAAAAATTTACTTTTGCTTGGCATTAGAACCTCTGCATCTAGGGGGTGCCTGGGTGGCTAAGTTGGTTAAGCACCTGACTTCAACTCAGGTCATGATCTCGCAGTTGGTGGGTTTGAGCCCCACATCAGGCTCTGAGCTAACAGCTCAGAGCCTGGAGCCTGCTTCAGCTTCTGTGTCTCCCTCTCTCTCTCTCTACCCCTCCCCTGCTCACACTCTGTCTGTCTCTCTTTCTCTCTCTCAAAATAAATAAACATAATAAAAAAATTAAGAACATCTGTATCTAGTGCTGTGCCTGATATGGTGTAGTATTCAAAATAGTTGTGATGTGACTGAATAAATCCAGGACGAAGAGTCTGGGTTGATGTGCCATAATAATGTAGTATATGTTGCAGGGATAAAAGGTCCTCAGATCTCAGTGACTTACAACAAGGAAAGTCTATTTCTATGCTCCATAGTGATCATGCGTTGGCTGTGAATCTCTTTTGCAGTGACTGCTTTCAGAAATTAGGCTAATAGAAGGATTCTGTCCTGGAAAATTGCTGACTGATAAGTAAAGGAAAAGAGTACTGATACTTAACAATTTTCTATGACATTTTGTTAGTTAAGGCATAAGACCAAAATTAACAATTAGGTAGAGAAGAATAATAGTATCTCAGGAAAGAGAGAATATTTGCCAATGATCATGTAATATTCCATATTCGGCCTAGCTAATACTAAAATTATTTGAAAATGCAAATCAGGAGGAGACTGATAAGATCTTGTCCTGAAAAGTTATGACTAGAAATTCATTTTAGGATTTATCTCCATACTTTGAATTACCTTGTTATGAGAGAAGTTAAAGGCTCATATGAAGACATTAATAGATTAAAACAAGGTTCTTTGAGAACTGAGTGTAATCACTTGCATACTAATAAGTTTTGGTTTAGATCTTCTTCCATATATATGGAAATAAACCATAGAATCCCTTTCTGTATTCCTTGTAAAGATATACTAGGAAGAATGACTGCACTCCAAACCTTAGGTTTTGAAGGAATTGTGAATGAAACACAGCTAATTTGAAAGGCTGAAAATACAGATATCCCACAGACAACCTAATCAGCATTCATATAGTTCACAAAGGTTGCATCCTATTACTAAAGTCAATACCTCCTCATGTTTAAAGTGTGACAGCCTTCCAGGGACTCAATAAAATTACTGTGAATCTGACACATTTAGTAAAATTCAGTCTTTCAGAACTACAAGTGGTTGAGAATGAGCTTTTTTTAAAAAGAGTATTTATTTTTGAAAGGGGGGAGGGGCAGAAAGCAGGGGCAGAGGATCTGAGTGGGATCTGGGTTGACAGCAGCTAGCCTGATATGGGGCTCAAACCCACAAACCATGAGATCATAACCTGAGCTGAAGCAGGACGCTTACCCGATTGAGCCATCCAGGCACCCTGAAAATGAAGTTTTAACCAGTTTGAACTTTTTACTCTTGCCGCTGGTAGCAGTCATTTCCCTATAAAGCAATTTCATTGGTGACACTACTGTTAAAGAATTAAAAGTCAATGAGGATTGTCTGAGGTGAACTTAATTAACAAGGTATTTAACAATTATCGTAGTTTTCCAATTTGAATACAATGCATTTTTGATGCTTCTCTTACTATTAACAATGAAAACATTACATTAAATAGCTGCTTCTTTCCAAATGCTGTTCATCTTTACAGACATTAAGAAGCCTCACCTTTTGCATAATGTCATTTCCATCCATTCTAAATCCCACTGACCTCTTTTTTCTACACCACAATTTACTGTATGAACTACTGATTTTGTTATTTTTTAATGTGTACCATTTGGAATTTTTCCCAGGGTATCCTATATTGTACAAAAATTGTTTTCACTCCGCTCACCTTTAATCACACTGAGTAGAGCTAGCAACCACCATAACCTTATCACCTACTATAAGAAATTAAGTGTACTAGGCCTCTGATATTCATTAATTAGTAATAAATCCTATTGAGACTCAATTCCAAGCAGACTTCTATTCTCTTAGAATTTGGAGGTGAATGATACAGACAGAGCCCTTATATTTATAGGTATTAATATTTAAGTGCTACAACAGCTTTGTCAGATTGGTATGATCTTCCTTTGTAAATGACAGAAATAGTTGGGTGAGTAGGCAGAAGTGAGTGACTTTTTCAGGTCAAGCTAACAGTAAGTGGCAGACCATGTTAGTCTGCTTGGACTGCCAGAACATTCGCTTTCTCACTGTGTTAACATTGATTGACTGTGGTCTCCCCGCTCAACTTTTCTCCTTCCATTATGATTTACTGCATGGTGGCCTGTGAGTCTCTTCCTCAAGAAGTTGTTTGTTCCTTCATTTTTAGGCAGTCTCATTGAGGTATAATTGATACACCAAAAAAAAAAACCTGGACATATTTAATGTATACAATTTGATGCATTCGGAGATATGCCTACAACTGTGAAACTGTCACAATCAAGGATATAAACATACCCAACACCTCCAAAAGTTTACTCTTCCCCTTTTTTATTTGTTTGCTATCCTTGTAAGAATAATTAACATGAGATCTACTCTCTGAACCAATGTTTAAGTGAACAATACTGAATTGTTAATTATAACCACAATTTGTACAGCAAATCTCGAGAATGTATTTATTGCGTGTAACTGAAACTGTATACCAATAGACTAACAACCCTCCATTTCCTCCTTGCCCTGCTCCCCATTCCCTGGCAATCACTATTCTACACTCTCTTTCTAAGAGTTCAATTATTTTAGATTCTTCACATAAATGGAGTCATGTAGTATTTTTCCTTGTGTGATGGGCTTATTTCACTCAGCATAAGGTCCTTCAGGTTTATCAATGTTTCATATGGTAGGATTTCCTTCTTTTTAATGCTGATTAATATTTCACTGAATATAGAAATCACCTAAATGCCCATTAACAGATGAGTAGATAAAAAAAAATGGTCTTTCACTTTTAGGATAATGGCTTTCCTAACACCATTCTGCCATTTCCGCCCTGAGTCATAGCAAAGCCCCTAGACCTAGCAGTATCTCCATCACTGAGGATGGGAAATCAAGAGACTTGCTCTTCACAGCACCATGGAACCCAACTTAAAGATGCTTATAAATAATACATCTTTCTGGCTTCTCAAAATAAAACAAACAAAATAATCTTTTAATTAATCAAATTGATCAGGAATTTTTTGAAAAATGTGAACCTCCTTGGTAACACATGTATATGAAGAGATTCAATGGCATCAGTAGCAGAACTTTACAATAAGAATAAATATATACAGTTATTTAAGCCACTTTATTCTAATTGTATATATCATCATCATCATTAAAAAACATTGTAGAGTATTCATCATGGACCACATAGCTTAAACTTTGTTCCTACTATATTATAGTATAACATAGCATAGCATAGCATTACATCATAAGAAAGGAGAAGGGAAGAGGTAAAGAGAAAGACTTTAAAGAATTGGTTCGCATGATTGTAGAGGCTGGAAAGTTCCAAAGTGGAAGCCAACAGGCTGGAGACTCAAGGAATAGTTGATGTCGCAGTTAGAGCCCAAAGGTAATCTTGAAATAGAATTATCTTATCCTTGGGTGACCTCAGTTTTTTGTTTTTTTTTTTCTCTTTTTTTAAATTTTTTTTTTAATGTTTTTTTTATTTATTTCTAGGAGAGAGAGAGAGACAGCGTGAGCAGGGGAGGGTCAGAGAGAGAGGGAGTCACAGACTGAAACAGGCTCCAGGCTCTGAGCTGGCAGTCAGCACAGTGCCCGACGCGGGGCTCGAACCCACGAACCGCGAGATCATGACCTAAGCGAAAGTCGGACGCTTAACCGACTAAGCCACCCAGGCGCCCCTGTTTTTTTTTTCTCTTAAAGCTTTCAACTGTTTGGGCAAGAACCATCCACATTATGGAGAATAATCTGCTTTACTCATTTACTACTGATTTAAATGTTAATCTCATTCAAAAAATACCGCCACAGCAGTATTTAGACTGGTGTTTGTTTGAGTGACATGGCCTCTCCAAGTTGACACATAAAGTTAACCATCACACAGAGCATGATTTCCCCGCCAGGTCTATCTCTCCAGAAAGTTTTAACCTTTCCCATTTTAACTTGCTGACCAAGACAATGCTCTGAATCTAGAGTTATAGCAATACTATTGATTGAATGCATAAAATAATAGACATTCTTTTTTTTCTTTTTAATTTTATGTGGCATTATTATTCTAAGTTAAATTAGAACCTCAACATGATAGCCATTTTGCTTTGTCTCTTGACATGTAAAAAGAGTTATTTGCTACCAAGACTACCCAAGTCAGAGTGATTATAATCAGTTCCAAAATTATATTTTGATTGCAATAAATAGATCAAATGTTCATTAATATTGAAGCCAGAGTGCTAAATCCACTGTTCTTTCCTCATTTACTTTTATTAGCATTTAAAAAATTTTAAATAAGGCCTAATTAATTTCACCTACAGTCAGAGAAACTGTTTTTTTTAGAATAAAAAAAACAAGAAATCATGAAATGTGCACATTAAGGGAAAAAATGTGTCCTGTGCGAGGAAGACAGTGGCCAGCTAAACAAATGACACTCACTTTGACTCTTACATCTTTACTCTAACATCTTTTCACATAACAAATTCTCCACTGGGCCCACCTGTCTGGGTAAGCTACTCCTTACATTCTGCTCCCTTGAATGTTCCTGTGTTTAAAGTTAAAGAGTGAACGTAAAACTTTTATCTGTGAGAATTTCTTCTAAAGCACAATACTTAAATGTTTAACAGTTAATTTAAATATATCCAGGGCAATTCTCCCTTTCTGATCGACTTTACAACAATCCATGTAGGAAACAAAAACAGAAGTACCTGAGTGGCTCAGTCGGTTAGGCGTCAGACTCTTGGCTTCAACTCTTCAACTCAGGTCATGGTCTCAGGGTTCGTGAGCTCAAACCCTGCATCTCAGAGCTTTCTTTGGGATTCTCTCTCTACCTCTCCCCTGACTCTCCCCTGCTTACTGTCTCTCTCTCAAAATAAATAAACATTTTTTAAAAAGAAAAGAAAAAAACAATAATGAAAATGTAGTTAAAGAGTTATGTCAGTTAAGTAAAATAAACAAAGGAACTATCATTTCTTGATTGGTTCTTTTACACATCACATCTTTTTATGTAGAATCAAAATATATTTGAATTTATGAGATGTGGTGGGTGGCTTTTGGATGCAACAACTTTAAGCACTTTAATGTTTTCCTTTTGTTTTATTTTATCCATATCTAAAGGTTTAATCATAGCAGAGTCCTCTTGCATACAGTCAGATTAATAATGTATTCAAATTTTTTTTAATTCTCATATTCATCTATACATGCAAATGTTCATACATAATTTCCATTTGAATATTCCTTTGTTTCCAATTTAAATAATGTCATTGATTAAAAGAAAAGTATCTTTCTTTAGTTAAATATTTATCTTCAAATTCAGATCTATTATGTCTTACTTCATAAAACATTAGAAAATTATTTTAAATGTCTAATGTGTAAGCATTTACACATTTGTGCATGTATAAAAATGTAAGACATACCATACTGCATGCTCTACTAGCTGAGGTTGTTTTTAGAATGATGGTTATAAAATGTATAGCAATTCATTTTCTTTAAAATTACACAATGTCCAGAGATGTACTTAGAGAATGATCTATCCAATCCATTCATAGTTAGCTCTTACCTAGGCTACTGGGAAAGAACAAATCTCCACAGTTTTCATCTTTAAAAGACCATTCTTTGCACTTTCAGAAAGATCATTGTGATGTGGAAATCTGCTCACTTCTCTCCCTGCTTAATCACCTCAGTAACAATTTACTGCTCTGATGATAAACAACAAAACTCTTAATAAGGTCTCAAAGGTCCAACTAATCTCCTTCCTACTTGGTTCTCAGGCTCAGTTCACCTCTTTGCCTTCTGTGCTTTACTCTTATTCATCTTCCACTAACTCGCCCCAGCCAGTATTGAACGCACTCCCACAGGAGCACCTTGGAGTCTGCTATTCCCTCTACCAGGAACACTTTCATCCCCCACCCTCCTCCTTCCCTTGCATAGCTCTGACTCTCTCCAGTAGATCTCCCTTTAACCATCAGTTCTTCGGAGGAGACTTCCTACAACTTCTTGACTAGACAACCTTCCTATTATGCATTCCATGGCACTATTTACCTCTGCCATGCCACTTACGATGCTTAGAAGTTTTCATTTATGTGAATATTTTGAATGTCTAATTTCAATTCTGGTCTACTGGCCTCGTGAGCAGAGAGACCATGTGCATTTTGAACACCAGTGTATATTTGGAATCTGCTGTACACCCAATGTGTAATAAGTACCTATTAAATATTTGTGGAATAACAAGTAGTAAATGACTAGAAGTACAAACTGTGCTTATCTAGTTTTGTGTTGTGTTGAGGAACAGCAGAGAAGAGTTGTCCAAAAAAAAATTTCCTAGAGAAGTTGATAAATGTCTGTTCAAAACATTACCAAGTAGTTATCAGCTAGAGGCATAGAATCTATATTAAATACCAAAATTATATCTGTCATGATTGAAGACTAGGTAATATTTGACTATCAGTTATGAAACAGACTATGGGAATGATCATGTATTTTAAGAATACTCTTTGTATCAGAGACTAATTTTTCTTAATATTGATCCAATCCTTCTTCCTTTTAGTGTCTTGGACCACACTGTCTTACCTTCATGTTAGGTGGACTCATGACTGCCCAACTAAAGCTACGTTTCCAAACCTCCTCTATAGCTTCCTGTGGCAATCCGATTGATTTCACCATCAATATGTGAACAGAACTATGGTGTGCAACTTCTGAGTCTTGCCCTTATAGTGTTTGGATGTGCATTTCTCCCTTCCCTTCCCCTCTTCTACTGGGCTATAGGTGGGTACAGCTCTACTGAGCCTGTTGTGACTCTCTAGATAAGGACAACACCCTAGGGGATGAAGAAGCAATGAGAAAGAAGGAACCTGAGTCCCTGGATAACCTCACAGAACAAAGCTGACTCTCAGCCTTGAATAGTTCCCTCTGAATTTTCATATAAGAAGGGGGAAAAGAAATGACTTCTGTCTTTTTTAGGCTCTATATTTTAGCATCTCTTTATCAGAGCCACTTAGTTTATTTCCTAGCAACTAAAATACCTATTCAATTCTATTTATGTGAATTCGTATGACTTTTAAGCTGTGCAGAAATAAAACGGAGTTTATAAATTGATATTCACTTTTTGCAGGAAAAATGGGCCTATAAATGTGAGGAATGTTTCTTCTCTGGGTTTATGCTCTTTTATGTATAAGCTCCTTTTTATATATAGCTAGAATGCAGGGTAGATTTAATAAGGGACTGCACTGTTACAACTAGCCAGGTTAATGAAGATGAGGGTTTTTCCTGAAGAAGGGTGAGAGGAACTGTAATCATGGGACATAGACTGAATGACTGTGTGGGTCTGGTTAGTGATTTCTTTTCTTTTTTTTTAAATTTTTTTAAATGTTTATTTATTTTTGAGACAGAGAGAGACAAAGCATGAGCAGCGGAGGGACAGAGAGAGAGAGAGAGAGAGAGAGAGAGAGAGAATCCAAAGCAGGCTCCAGGCTCTGAGCTGTCAGCACAGAGCCCAATGTGGGACTCGAACCCACAAACCATGAGATCATGACCTAGGCCAAAGTCAGACGCTTAACCGACTGAGCCACCCAGATGCCCCTGGTTAGTGATTTCTAAGTATTACCGGGACCAAAATTATTTTTGCTAGGAGTCACTACATTATTCCTTAAAGCATAGCAGTGACATCAATATTATGGTAACAATAAAGCAATACTGTACCTAAGTAAGATAATGTGATTTCTCAAAGAAATCACTGGTTAACATTGAATCCAGCATGAATGACACCTTCCTAGAAAAGCACTCTCTCACTATTCCTTCCCTTCACTTGAAACCTTCTCAAACCCTCTTGTTTTATTCTTCTCCTACTCCATTTACATGGCTTTTAATTGCACCATTCAGAACATAGATTACAATGTTTTATTTTATCTGACTCCTGCATAAATTTTAATGTCATGGTTTTCCACATATCTCTTGAACATTTGTATTCAAAAAATACTTATCTCATTTTATAAATGTAAATAAACAAGGGTGTTGGGAGATAGGGTCAAGCTTAATCTAGGATTTTTTAATCTACTTGTTTCCTTTTCATGAAATGCCCTTCTCCAAACTTCACATCTGACTTCTCCATCAGCGAAAACATCACTTTCACAGAAAGATATTTCCCACTAATAAGACATATTTCCATTACTCTTTATTATTATCCATTTATTTTTCCTCAATGGCACTCAACCACTTTTAGGATGGTTACATATGTATTTACTTGCTTAACTCTCTGTCTCTCCCACTGACCTATAAGGATTGTGAAAGCAGGTCCTATGCCTCAGTTGTTCACCACTGAATATGTAGAGTCTGCTCTAATGTCTTACCAATTGTAGGCACTCAGTAGATTTCTAACAAGCTACAACAGGATACAGAAACATAGGCAACCAAACACAATAAAAGGAAAATTAGTTTGTTAAGCAATTATAATGATTAATAAGGAGATGAAATGTAAAACACTGAAAATGTTTTTAGAGAAAGACATTTTTTGGACAGAGTAAATGTAGGGACAAATATTTTATACTGTTAATGCCTGAAGACATGCTGAAGACTGTCTAGAGGAATGAATTCCAAATAAACTTTTTCTAGCATTGATCAATAGCAGTACATATATCACCTTGATGACATATTTTGTAATCGATAGGGACAGAAATCAGAAATGTACAAGATATGTATACGTATTTTCTCTAGAATATATAGAATCTATATCAAGGAAAGAAGTTTATCTATAAAGAGACAGAATGGCACATATGGAGAAAAAGATAGAAAGAGAGAGTAAGAGTGAGAGACACAAAGAGGGAAAGATGATTTTCAATTTCCCTACAACTATGTACTCAGTATATTTAATAGGTCTGGGAGTGCTTTCTTCATCCAATGACAGAGCCTGGATTTGACTTTTGGCATTTTGTCTCTAGATTCTAGCCTTTAACCATGCTCCATCAGCATGCCATTTTATCTGGGACTAATACCTGAGTCCCATCTTCGGGTTTAATTGAAAGAAACTGGCTATCACCAAGAGTGAGTGATATTATTCCACTTTTAATAATAAAATTCTAGCTCCAAATTGTGATAGAGGTCAATGACATATACCTATGAAGAACCAATCCACAAACTAAATGTATGATTGAAAATTGTAGTTTTATGTTATTTTCTTCTAAGGCATTATCTCTTACCTTCTTGATGCTCTATCCATTAATCATAGGAAATAGCAGGTGACATGTATTATTATAATCTGATTTCTATATTCTATCCCTACCTAAGAATTGACAAATGGAAACTGTTAAACTAGATTTGAGGACACTATTAAGGTTTAGTGTGCATAGACTGTTGATTATCTCAATTTGCTATAATTTGGATACTGTAGGCATCTATAGCTGCTCTAGATGACTATACTTTCCATTTCTTTTTTTTCCTTTAAAAAATATACAAAATTATTATACAAAACATCCAAACAGAAATACATCTCATCAAACAATATATCAAGTTCTCATTTTACTGAATGAATTTGCTTCTTGGATTTTAAATGCTTAAACTATAGTTCAAGTTCTGCTTTTCAGAAACAAGCTGAATGGGCATACCTGCTGATACTGTCTTTGATTTAGTAATGGAAACAAGTAAATATAATTTCTCTTGGAGAACTAGTTTAATGGTATTTATAGCCACATATGAATATATTTCTAAAAACCTTCTCAAACAAAAAAAGAAAAATCCTAGAAAATCATTCAATATCATGAAATAATATTTTTGTAAGCCTTCTGTGTTCTGTAATTCTCTTTTTCTCATCTTTCTGTCACTGTGGAGATATTTGCATGAAAATAGTTTCTCTATTGCTAAGAGTTCATCTGTTCCTGCTGCTTATGTCCCACCTGAAGTCACAATTGTCTGAATGTACATCATAATCATCTTTACATAAGCCAATTTCAATGTCACAAACAAAAGATTATGCCTTCAACTGAGAAATAAACAGCAGGAGCAGATGAAATCTAAAAACCAAGTATCTCATTTTATGGAAATGTCCCAATTAATAAAAATTCAATTGAAGAGGAATATTTTAAGTTATATATCAGCAGAATTCTCTCTCAACAGAAGTTTTTCAGTTTTTCATGATGCTCCAATGTGCTTTGTACTCAGGCTAGTTAAACCTGGTTTATTCACTGTTAATTATGCCAGATGTCTTTTTATCCTTCTGTTTATGTTTAGCAGTCTGTCCCAATTCTATCATTTTTAATTATCTAAAGCCCTTGTGCTAAGATTCATATAGAAGTAGTAACTCCTCCTTGGTATCCATTGATAATGATTGAATAAAGTAAGAAGACAGCAGATGGGCATGAGCTGCTTTGTGGACTCACATGGAGACTTGAATGAACCTTAAATATCTGTCTATTAAAAAATCATGTTCCATATTTAATCATAATTCCACTTACCACTTTAGCTGCTCTGCTATGATGCCATAAATTATAACACTTTGGAGATTGTCTCATAACCTTGAATATATTTCAGTCCAATTTCTTTTTGAGTGGTTGAAGTACCGAATAGAAAGACTAAGTACACTGATTTATTGCCTACTATATTATTATTTCCACGGGGATCAAAGCTTAGCAAAATATACCAGTTTGTGAATGTTTTCCTATTAATTAGGTTAAGTAACATTTAGTCAGCATGTAAAAGTTGTCTGACACTGTAGTAAGGAATGGAGATACCAGAAAGAATAAAGCAATGTCTTTTTAAGAATGATAAATAAGAGGTGCCTAGGTGGCTCAATCAATTCAGCCTCTGACTCTTGATTTTGGCTCACATCATGATCTAATGGTTCATGAGTTAGAGTCCTGCATTGGGATCTATGTTGTAAGATTCTCTCTCTCTCTCTGCCCCTCCCACACTCTTGCATTCACTCTCCCTTGCTGTCTTTCTCCAAAAAAAATGTGCTAAGCTATACCATCATCAGATATATAGAAGTGTATTTAATGTACACACTTTTCCACACACCCTAAATGGTGTTTGATGTCAGTAACATTTTCCTATACTTCAATGTATTCGTGAATATGATTTCTTGTTTTCATTTGCATTCTTTTAGTTGCGCACAGAATTGACCATCTGTTCATATGCTTACTAGAAAGTCTCATTGTTACTTTTTTTTTTTGTTTTTGTAAACTGTCTCCTCATATACCATGCCTGTTTGTTCTATTGGGTATTTTGTGTTTCTTGTTTTTTTACTTTTTCCCATCTGAATGAGTTGTACTCTTTCTAGAAGTTAAGAAAATTGGCAATTTATTCTGTGTTCCAGCAATATTTTTCCTAGTTTGTTATTTGTCATTTGATTTGTTTTTGGTACTATTTACCATTCAAAAAGTTTTAACTGATTCAGAATGCCCTAGGTCATATTTTATGCTCCAAACCTATCAGTGGTAGTGCAATAGACCAGTTGGGAGATCTAGGTCATGCAAGAGATGACTATAAGAAAGAATTCAAATGTATTCATCCATTTGTAGTACCAGAGATTAAAAATCACTTTGTGAATTATAGTCCAGCACTACTTTTGGTGACTGTCCTGCCAATGTTATAGGTAATCTGAATTTCTAGCTTGTTTTTTACATATAAGTTAAGTTCAAGACTGAAACATTTGTTTAGGAGGCAATATTCTAATACAATACATCAATAGATTATTTTGAGCATGTATTTGGAAATGTCCTAAGGACCCTAAGGCAACTGTTCTCGAAAGCATAGAGTGAACTATTATCTCAATATTTTAATGGCCTTAAATTATACATTTTTAAATAACTTTGATTAAATAATGAGTGAATGATATAATAAAAAGGAAGAGATAATTTTTAACCAAAAAGATTTAAATACTACTGGCAAGTGCTTTAGGAGGAAGAAGGAAAGCTTACAGTATTTCAAACCAAAAACATATTTAGGCTCATACTTACTTCTCATTACCATGGAAACTGATGACCCATAGTCATCCCTTACTTTTCTTCATTTGACAAATATTTATTGAGTACCGAGTACATGAGAGGATTGTTTTTAGAACCAAGATATACAGTGCCAAAACTAAAAAAAAATTAAAACCCTCCACCTTCTTGAAAACTACAGGAGAATAAGAAAATGAAAGCAATAAATAATGAATTATATAGTTGGTCAGAAAGTTAAGACTTTTTATAAGAGAAAAAGCATAGTGGATACCAAGTATAAAAACTGAAATGCAAACCTGGGTTTTCTCTCACTCTAACAGCCAAGGCCTTTTCTACTAAATCATGTAATTGAGATGTTAGAACTGGATTTCTCCTTTAACAAGAAGTTCCTAAAGTTTTAATCTCTGCCTTGAATTTCCAGAGTACTCAAGAAAGAGCATTGAATAGAAGTTTCTTCAGCAGGGAACCAGAGGCCTTTATAGTTTTAGCTATAGAATAGGGAGAAAAAAAGATTCAAGATGATCTTCCAAGTAGTTTGATTATACAATTTATCATCCAGTATAGTCTGTAAGAGTGAAAGCAAGACTATTAATAATTATACTTTAGATTACACATAAAATTCCCCAAACTGTCCCAAACTATAACTAAGAGTCACTCTATTAATCATTGAAAGGAATATTTTGCTGACTTCTAATCAAGTCTAGATCATACAAAGAGCAACCTATTTTTAATATTGCAACTCCAAGGAATTAATATTTTTTGCTCTATTTTGTCATTTATCCGTATAAGTACCATGCGCTAACCGATTGTGCCACTGGAGCTCTGTTTTGTCATCCATCTGAAAGCCTCAGCCTTTTAGGAGAGACAATAAGGATGGAGAAAGACTTTTTGGCAAGGATTAACAGAATTCACTATCTCATCCTGTTTTATGGAAAAAAATAAACAGGTGTAAAAAAGTGGACAATCTTGAAAGCTTATGCACACTTTGCACCGACATGTTTGATAGAGGTCACAGTGGTGCCAGGTGGATTCTAGTTCACAATGCTTGAGTGGAAATTTTCATCCTAAAATGTGTAATATTAATAACACCAGGATAGTGTCATTACATGGATGACTTCTTTTAAATTTCATGGAACTTTGACTACCATAAGGTCTCAGTGTATCAAGAATGACATGTAATCTTGAAATTTTGATTTGTGGGAGATGCCACCAGGCATTGCGAGTATGACATTCTGACCAAGATCATCCCTTACCATCTGTTGTCTCATATTATTCAAGGTTTGCCACTGCACATAGACTCAAGGGTTATGTAAACTTGAGAAATTTTTGTTTAGATATGGAGATTTAGTAAACAGTAATGTAATTCAGGAAAATCTTTCATAAATATAAAACATTACCATGCGTAGATTCAAGTACAAATTTATGACACCTTAATTGGTGTCATATGTCACATACAGTCTCTGAATTGGATTGGAAAAACAAGAAATTGAGTATATGATAATCCTATCAGTCAACATTTTGTGAGCTGTCAGTGATTCTATAAGTCAAAGTATTAATTTCACAAATATTATTTGGATGTGATCATCACCTAAGTCTTACACACAGAATAATAGATCAACTGTCCTGTATCCTTTGGTAACATAACTTGTTCTTGCTTCTGAACTGAAAAAAGTATCCATATAAAAGTGATCAGTTTTAGCTGCTACTACATTGATTTTTGATTTGTACTACAGCATATTGTGTAAATAAACATAGCCGAACAATTATGCTGAGTGAAATGTCAGACAGAAAAAGACAAATATTGTATGAACTTACTTGTATATGGAATTATGAAAAAGCCAAACTAATGGAAACAAGCTAGAATGGTGTTTACCAGCAGCTGGAGGATAGTGGTAGTGGGAAAAATTGGGTCAGAATGCATAAACTTCCAGTTATCAAATTAGTATGTTTAAGAGATCTAATATTCAGCATACTGACCATAGTTAACAATACTGTATCATATACTTTAAAGTTTCTAGGAGAATAAATCTGGAATGTTCTCATCATTAAAAAAACTTAATTCTGTAAGGTGATGAATGCATTAACTAACCTTATTCTGGTAATCATTTGCACTATGTACATGTGGCAAATCATCTCATCATGCCATAGACCTTATACTTACACAATGTTATATGACAATTATATCCTGATAAAGCTAGCGAAAGAGAATACAGAAAATAAAATAGCTTAACATTAAAATATATTTTTAAGGAACTAATATGAAATACTTTTAATATTTAAGTAAGCAAAATTACTTCTGGTTATATAAATTGCTAATTGAACTCCTTATCATCTGATTCAAAATAATCTGGGTTAGGCAATTGCAAATGCAAACTATATGAAATCAAGGATTCCTGTTTTGTGTGTGAACCCTAAGTACTATACAGATCTGAGATCAAAAACCATTTGAGATACTGCTAAACATACAACCAGTAAAATACACAACACCTTCAATGAATCCAACTTCAATTATGATCCAAACATACATAAGCCTAGGCAAGGATCAAAACAACACATCAATAATACATCAAAAGTACTTTTGTCAGAAAAATCTAAAAAAATAGTGTTTGAGATTTGCTGTCTGAATACTATTAATTTCTACAGGTCATTATTGAAAACTAGCTTAAAAATGACTGTATAAAGCTAAGCAAAAAATGTTTAATCCAAAATTTTTGTGTTGATGATCCTAATGGACTATCTTTACAGCTTGCTAAATCAGGACAAAATCTTATTTTTAATACATTATTTTTTCAGAAAAAAAATGCATTATTGCACTTTCATTCATGCCAAGCCCCCCAAAAAGTATGCTAGAATCAGGAATATAACTTCTGAAATTATGTTATATGTAGAAAAGTGGCCATCAAGGACACAAAATGCTTCTCTGCTTGTGGCACACCATCTTTTAAACATTTTTAAATGGTATATGCATAGCCCATATTTCTTCTTTTCTGAACCTCTCTAAAGATGTCAGCTGATACCTGGAAAAGGATGAATGTCCATTCCAAAAAATCCCATAAAAAGAATATTAGTGATGGCTAGAAAAGTAAACAGCAACAGCAATCAAATATTTTTTATTATGGTAATTATGTAAATATAAGCTTGATTGTATGGAGCCATTAAAATTATGACAGTGAACAGAGTAGCAGCCTAGAAAGCAAACAGAAATAGCAGACAATCAAATAATAAATGTACCACATATTGAAGAATAACTCCTAATTTAATTTAAAAAACTTAAAAATAGATTTCTGAGTTTAAGACAACTTATCTGCAAATTGAGCAATCAAGCTGAACACTTAAAAAAGATACATTTATTAACTGTGTGTTAAAGTAGCCAAAGAAATATGTTTACCAACTCCTAATTCACTTTGTCCATGCCTGTTTACTGTTCAGGACACTAATACAGCCTTTGGATACTTCTTCCTTTTCATTGGATTATCTCCACTGATTGCCCATTTTCAGGAATTGATGCCTACTACTGTCTCAGCTGTTTTATCTTAGGAAAACAACATCTAACAGATATTAGAATTCAAAATATGCTTGCAGTCTGGTCTCACACAAATTTATCTCTGATGCATTTACTCAAAAAATGTACTGCTAGATAAATACTTTTATTTCTTTCACCTGAAGGAATCATTTTTTAAAAGTCTGTGTTTAATTTCCCTTGCAGAGGCTCACATTTGCCCTCCTGCCTTTCTTTCCACAGAGAAAATGATCATAACCAAACTTTAATAAATCTTGTACACACAAAATGAAAATTGTCTTAATTCCAAAAGATTCTTTATGAACATAGAATATGTCTTATAGAAATAATTAGGTTAGAATTAAATTACACCAGACATGAAATTTGGAGTTGGAAACCTCTAGGTTTAGAACTTGATTTCATTACTAGTTATGTGAGTATGTATAAAGGATTTTATCTTTTTGAGCTTCTATATTCTCTTTCATAAAATTTGAACAATAATATATGATTTGAAGAGAATTACAGACACTTATAAGATACACTATGTGTACATGGTAAATGACTGACAAATTTTAGCTAGTCCACTACTTTAAACTTGTCAATAATCTTACATAATTATCTATTTAAGAATAAATAAAAAGAAGTTGTGTCAAGTTTTTACCATTAAAAACCCAAGCAGAATATTTTATAGATTATATATTTTATTTTCTGTCTCTTTAATTAAAGAGCAATAGAAGTGCAGATGTTATGAACAAGTCTCTTTTTATCTTAAAGCAGAGCATCTGAAACGAAAACCCCTAGGAAGCTGTATCTGGTAACAGTTATCTGAAGGATCTCTATTCAAAGTATGAACATCTGACATTAAGAGACTATGATTATTCTAGATATTCAATCTATTCCCTTCTCATCAAGCCTTGTAAGTATATTTCCCTATTTATGAGTTTTCCTGCCAAACAAGGAAGAATTAATCATTTTTAATTGAAGAAACAATCGTTAAAACAAAAATAATACCTGTGACAAACAGAAAAACAAAAGTCCAGACAAAGGGGGCCACTTTGAACGGAGGGTCTTAATCAAAGATTGCAGTTACCCTACCATTTTGACAGAGTATTGTAAAAATTAATGAGAGACAGCTGTTTCAAATCACTGATAGTTATTACAGAATTATTTAGCACAAGAAGAATTATAAGACAATGAAACCTATATAAAATATTCTTATTAATACATACCACATCTATGTAGGAGTAGAGGTAAACAGGTCATGTTATCTTAACAACTAGGTTATTTTCTGCCATTGGGCTTCTGCATATGAGTTAGATCTCATATGCTAGCTCTTATCAGAGCAAATTCCAAAACCGACACCCTGAGACTCTACCCCCAGGTTTTGGAGAGCAAAAAGCACCATGCATCCCTATATTGGGAGCAAGTGTCATGAAGCTGTGAAGGTAAGAGTGAAATGTTTACTCTAAGTAAACCCTAACTTGTGAGCCATAGACATGGCCAGTGTGTATGTTTGTCTCCTACCCCAACACCCATCAATTTGAAGTTGTATATAAATATGAAATGTGCAAAACTAACTTTACTGATCTTAGTAGATGTGATAAGTGCATATCCCACTGTGCTACCCCCAGTCAATAGCAGTAGGTTTCTGAGCATATAAAACAACACCATTTCACTGATCTTGATAGGAGGTAGTTTGCCTTTACTGCCTTTGGGTACCTCTTGTGGGTAGGAAATATTATTTGGAGCTGAGTTTTAATCAAGTAGATGCTTTATTCCAGCTGAAGAATCTCCTTTTCTGTGGTTATTTCCCATTTCTCTAACACCTCCTGTCGAGTGTCCAGGGCACAACAAGGAAAGGGAATCAGATGGTGCAATTCTTGTAGTAAACTGATACTCAAACCTATGGTTTCTAGCTATGACAGTGCTGTCTCTTCATTTGGATCAGTTTTAACATTTTTGATAAAACTAAAGATAGACATTCTAAAAGATACTACTAACATACTTATGTATTTTTTCAGCACTCACTGTAGGAGGCAGGGAGACAACAGTCAAGTCAGCTGTAAACTGTATATTGGGCACTGCACAAAATATAAGATTTGTTTGCTGGATAGAACTTCCATCTCAATATATGTATTGAATGTCTACTATTTACCAGACATCTTTGTAGTCATTGACTAGTTCACAAGCCAATATAGACATAGAATGTTAAAATGAAGAAGTATACAAACAGAAGAGGGTCTGCTTCATACAATATCTGTTAAAACATTACTTTGATAATTCTTTCTGAGAATTAGAGCCATTATTCAGGGAAGATACCCCATCTCACAAATTTATAACAAGTCAAGATCAACTTGGATACATGTTTCTGTATGTCAATGTATGTATATGTCTATGTATGATGTGAATTCTTGGAAAATATGGAAGAATCTCTGGAATTTGTTGCAATGTTAATATTCCAAGTACGATATTCATTCACTTTTCACACACACATGTGTCCACATATATTAACACACATAGGTACTTACTTGTATGTTTACTTGTATATTGAAATATTTACTTAAAAGTACATATTGATATATATATTTATATTTCATTACATCTATTGACACACATACATATATATGTATATATTGAAATGTATATATTGAAAAGCATTGTTTTCATCAGCTAAACATTTATTGAGGTTAATCTTTTTGTAAATATGCACTTCTATTAGAAAGAATATTCACAACCTATGTCCCAGAATACTGGACAACTAGGTCAAGACTATCTAAAATTTGACTACAAATGGAGGATTGAGATTGGTAAGGCTCCAAATAATCATATATATTTTAAAGCAGGTTTTTAAAGAAATATAAATACCTCTCAACTTAAAGAGAGTGAGACAGTCGGGCGGTGAAATAGTCCTTTGTGGGTCGCCATAGTTACCTGGTCTGAGAGAACAAGGATTTCAGTGTCATGGATTCAGCATTGGCAATGGGACCTCCATATGTCTTGTCATTTTCTTTTACATATTATCATGTTCTTTCCCTTTCTTGGGGGCCTTGAATCAAATTTTGGGATAATGGTGGAACTAACTTGAAATTGTAGATTAAAGTTTTAATTAACATTTTCAGATCTGGATTAATTAGAAAGAACCAGGGTTGGGGAGCCTGGGTGGCTCAGTTGGTGGAGCATCCAACTCTTGATTTCAGGTCAGGTCATGATCCCAGTGTCATGGGATTGAACCCATTGGGCTCTGCACTGAGCATGGAACCTGCTTAAGATTGCCTCACTCTTTCCCTCTGTCCCTCTCCCCTGCTCACTCTCTCTCTCTCAAAAACAATAAAAAATAAAATAAAATAAAACAAGTAAAATAAAATGTTATTTTAGAAAGAGAAAGAACCAAGGGTTAAAGCAACAATGCAAAACTTTCTCAAAGAAACCACTTAGTTTAGTCCATGAATGTATGCACTAAATTTTTGAAACAGGCCCCAGGATATATACAAGGGTTATTTCTCATCTGAAACATCAGTGTTTCCTTAAAGGTCATGTCCTAAGACACTAAACAAATTTCTCATATGTTTGGTTCCATGTACAAAATGGGGAAGAATTGGACTAGATCAATAATTAGACTTCAGACATGTACATGTATTAATAACAGACACGTGATATCCTGGTGGAGAACAGATTCTAAGATAATAAAGAGACATTTTTGAAAGAAAATCACCTGAGGACAAGAATATCTTGCTGGGTAAATTAGACTCAACATCAGATATTTGGTGTCAGAATGGAAAGCTACCGTTTTGTACCTTCTGTCTTTCCCTGGAGCAGCCATTCACCCTGCAAAGTAAAGAGATCTTTCGAAGGAGACTTTTGCTTTTTAAATATGGCTCCAAATTTAGGCCAGGGATCTTAGAAGACATAGACGAGACAAAACTGACATGTTATTTTTATTTAAGGTGAGCAATCCCAAAAGATACAGAATTAAGGAAGAATGAAAATGAGGCAGAGAAGAGAGAAAGGAAATTGAAGTTGGTATCTTTTTTAAAATATATATTTTTATTTATTTATTGAGAGAAAGAGCAGGGGAGGGGGAGACAGAGAGAGAGAGAATCTCAATAAGATAATCCTCCATGATGACTGTGGAGTCAGACATGGGGCTTGATCCCACATCCTTGGGATCAAAAACAGCCTAAATTAAGAGTCAGACTCTCAACCAACTGAGACACTGAGGTGCCCCTGAAGTTGTTGTCTTAATCAAGTGTAAAGTCACAGGAAAATGTGGCTGATCACTCAATCATATTGGATATCTTCAGATAAAGTAATGGATTCCCTGAATCTCAAAACAGTCTATGTGTGATAGAGAAGGCAATGAATGTATGTGCTAACCCCTTTCTGTTTTCATTGATAAAAGATCACCCAACAGAGCATTACTCCACCACACAATCAGGTGTGACTTACATCTGAGAAAGTCACAGCCTCTGATTGCTCCTCGTATGAGAGCTGAAGTTGGAATGATTCCTGCTACGATAGACACAATAGGATTCTATCCAAGCCTATTTTGAACTTTTAGGGACTCTAAATGTTCAAGATATGGTCACTTATAATTTTCTAAAAGAAACTTAAACAGGGTTGGTAAAACACACAGTCACTGCTTCTGTGGCTAGTTCTAGAGCAATATTTAATATTTGACACCAATCTCCTTCACCATTCATTCTGGATTTTACTAAGGAGACCCAGCCTTCATCATGAGATATACAAACAAGCATGTTACTGCAGTTGCTCATTTACAGTTATCACTGGGCAGATAAATTCTAGGAAATAATGTAGTAAACCCCCATGTTGCAAACATACTACTCTTCTTTCATTATGTATTAACAGCCCCATCTTCTCATGGTTAGCAGGGTTATTACATCAGCTAATTGAGAAATTATTATTCTACTACCTGAACTATTGATTGGAGCAGACTAAAGTGAGCAGGTAGTAAGTACAGACTCCAGTTCAGTGAAACCTTACAGTATGCTCTGATAGAAGTGTTAGATTCTTCGGAATATGGACTTCAAATCTAGCAGATTTGAGATGAAAAGAGCAAATTCTGCACGTGGGTGAATGAGAATAATAATGAGAAAGGTTCATCCTATTTTATCCCTTGTTCTTAGACTTGTAATTGCTCATTGAGAGGGAGATACTATACTATATTATCCATTTTGACATAATCCTATCCCTTTAAAATGATTTGTGCAAGCTGCACATTTCACTGAGGTAAACTTTCAGTGGCCCCTTCTGATGTTTTATTAATCCAGCTGTTCCCAGGTAAAGAATGTATATATATCATGTATATGATATAATCATATAGTTTTGAGCACACCAATCCACTCCTGTGCAATAGATGCATCTCTTGGTTCAAGGTAATGTGTGGAATACCATTATGATACATCAGGCATTTTGAACACTATTGACAAAAGGCATTGGCAAAGTCACTGTACACAGAGAAGGTATTCTAATATCCAGATTACATATATATTCTGTTAAGGACAAGTCAATTCTCCTTGTAAGTAGAAATTAGGAAACTTAAACAATCTACTACCCAGTGCATGGCTGGTATCTCCAAAATACAATGCTATCTCAAGAACTCAGAGTTCATCTATACTACTAGCAGATTGACAATGTTAGGGCCTAGACTAGCTATTGTGCTGTTGACAACAATTGTAGTTCTCCCTGCCACCATTTCCACTCTGTTTTGAGTCTATGCCTAGTCTAGGGTAAGCTGAAGAGAGAAGCTGGTGATCTTCACAGGTTGAGTTATTCAGTCCATCTGATTTTTGAGAGCCTCATCTGTGTTGGATGATCTCTGATTAATATTAGAGAAGAAACAAAGATCCACATGTTCAGTTCCTTAGGTTCATTCACATAATTCTTGTCCAAATCTCAGGCACCAGCCATGTTATTCTCTATCTCCAAGGCATCAAAGCATACCCATATGTCAACTTCCTTCTCCTTTCATGGTATGTGAAGAGCCAAATGTTCTGTAAGCAGCTCTGTGGATTGTATTTCCCTTCAACTCTGTCTTCGTGGCCACTTTATATAGCAGCAGTAATCTAGCAGCTACTTTTGTCCAGCTTACTGCCACATTTCATGCCAGTCTCTCTGTAAAGACTCATCCTTTCTTCTTCCATCAGTGAATCATTGGGATCTTCCCATGAAACTATTTTGTGTGGCATTGTTGCAAAGGAAGTTGGTGATATGAGAGTATAGAACAACTGCTTATAGTTATAAGACAAGCATCTTTGTGTCTTCTGCACCTGATCACTGATTGTATCACTGAATGTATCACTACCCTCATGCAACAGATTGCTGCTACATCTGCATAACTCTATGCATTGGGGAACTGGATGATACAGAGCTCATGATGGCTAGCCCTGGTTGCCTACTTGATTAGGTATTTATATCGGAGGCTCATTCTCTACATGGATAATAACAGTACTCTTCTGAGGAGGATATCACCTATTTTAGGACTCCTATGTCTGTTCTGTGACATTTCTGACTTCACATGTTGTCATTATTGATCATGGATACATTTAACAAGATTCAGTCTGTTGAACCTTACATCCCAAGCAGGATAGCAACTTTCCTCTCTGCCTGAAAATCCTTAAGAGGAGTCTTATTCTGGGCCTCATAAAACAGACAGCCATTGAAGTCATTCAATAAATTATGTGGATGAGTATAATAAAATCTCAAGTGCTGTGCATCCATCTTAGTGGCAGAAGATGTAAGGTGCAACAATTTGTCTTGCACCTTAAAGAAGAAAGCATAATATAACCCAGACCATTAACTCATTAACTTCCTAAGAAGTGCACAGGCCCGTGTTGTTTTACTGAAATTTGTTTCTTGTATCTTCTGCCATAACTATGCTTTTCTATGATGTCTATAAAATTCACCACTTTCTCCTCAATAAGCCCACTTAATATTATTCATTAATATAATGGGTCAGCATAGTATTCAGGACTATATAGTTACAGATTGCAGACAATTAACATAGACTTTTGTTACACTGCTTTTCTTACTGTGTGTCTATAAATTTCTTTCAATAATCTCTAATAATGGATCAAAAAGAAAATTTTCCTTGTGTAAATAACCTCATGCCAGGTGCAAAATTTGTAGAAATCAGTTCTATTAACAATACTATATTTAGCAAAATGACTACAATTGAGGGGTGCCTGGGTGGCTCAGTTGATTAAGTGGCCAACTTCAGCTCAGGTCATGATCTCATGGTTCATGGGCTCGAGCCCCACATCGGGCACTGTGCTGACAGCTCAGAGCCTGGAACCTGCTTCAGATTCTGTGCATCCCTCTCTCTCTGCCCCTCCCTCACTTGTGCACTATCCCTCAAAAATAAATAAAAACGTTAAAAATATTTTTAAAATGACCATTGTTGGGGCCACAATTCATTATGATTCATTTGTGTTTTCTCTTTCAATATTTTTTCTTGTTTATTTTTGTTTTTCCTTGAAGAAGCCAGATAAGAAATTTGAATGACAATCCTGCATTCATTGACATCATGCACATTCAAATTTTTGTTAATATTGATAATCCTTTTATACTTCTAGGATTTCCATATCACTTTGGTTTTACTGTGGAGAAGGGAGAAATTCTGGGTGTATTGCTCCTATACCAAGCAAGTGTATAAGCTTTTGATCTCCTGCTACTTTGCCTTCAAACTTTATCTCATCACAAGTAAACATAGGTGAACACTTTCATAATTGTGTTGTCATGCATGTCATGAATTTTGACCTCCACAGTTAACATAAGCTTCACAGCAAAATTTAGCTGACGGCTCGGCAAAAACCATCTTTCCATTCATAGCAGAATGTCAATGACCCATTACTGCAAAGTGTATGCTGATTTACTTTGTTTTACTGGAGAACATTTTCCAAATGTGGAAGTGATAGGAATTGAAAGGGTAAGCACATAGAAAACCTTTCACAGGTGTATAAATTTAAAAACACATTTGAAGCCAGAACTTTTCATACTATTCTCTATAGAACCTCTAGAGCCCCAGCCAACCCCTTTGAGGCTGTGGAGGGGAATGCCAGCAGGAGAAATAAGCTGGGCTCTCAGATGTCCAATCACGTTTTGAAACTGAACAGCTTCAGTGTATCTGCTTTGAACATCAGACATTCTTGTCAGATTTTATCTTTAAAAAGTATGGGGGTATTTTTGCTAATTTTTTTAAACCACTGATCTGATCCAACTTTTCAATGTTCACTTTGAGTAAGAATACATGTTTTCCAATCTAACTTTGAAAGCTTATACACCATAAAAACATCATATATCCAGTATTATCACATACTACGTATTTCCTTTAAAAATACCACAATGTTTTTTTCTTTCTTTCTTTCTTTGTCGCTGAGCTTCCTTAACTTATTCTAATTTTTTATTATTTTTTTTCTTTTTACTGTTTTCTACTACTTGTTTATACTTCTTCAGAAAAATCTAATCAGTTAAACCAATAGTCTTTAATTCCTGGGAAATGCTGATATTTCTTGTGTTTCAGGCAATATCATATTGGTGAAGTAAAAGATCTGGTTATGTGATGTCTATATTTTAGTGTATCTCACAGCTCATTTTTCCTGTCATTAGAAAATGTATGGAATCATATTTTGCAGTATATAAAATCCTTATTCTACTCCCCAATGAAATGTATACTGTATTTTATCCTTCTGGAATATGCTTTTAAAGAAAGAAGTGATAAATGACAAATATTCAACTATATGTCTCATTGTTATCCCACTGATAACAGACATTTGTTTTGGATAGAAAGACTGGACTTAAATTTCAGAGAAAGCCATGAGAATAAAAATTATGTTTACATGCTTGTCCATGTACAGCACACATTTCCACAATTCAGTGAGATATTCTCCTGTCAAAGATATGCATAAGGGTCTCTGTAAAACTAAGCAAAATGTGGATAACATTGAAGGCAAATCCATGAGACTGACAGATCAGTTCAGAATGATATGTCACTGAATTAACAGTGCGACAAAAGAGAAAGCATCTAAATTAAACAAAGAGTGAAGCAAATAACCAACTACAAAGCTGGGATGAAAATAAGTAGAATTGAAAGCATTGCAGGAACAAAATTGCAACGGGCAGAAGAACAAATAGAATCTGACATTATGACTTTCTGTGCCCTAGATGTCTGTGGCGAGAGATATCAAAAGATATATACCAAGTCCCAGTGAAAAAATAAAGTGGCTAAGCTTGAAATTGCTGCAAAGCAAGTAATTTGAAACACAATCAGTTAACATGGCTGAGTGTCATGGTGATTTGCCATCATCTCTTAAAAATGTGCTCCTGGTAAAAATGTTAAGAGGAAAAGTAACTGAGATGAAAGTCAAATGTCACTTAAAGTTTCAGTTTTAACTTTATGACGAACAGCCTAGGTATAAACCTTGAGTAAGTCACTTGTCTGATCTTAGAAGTCTTTGTATAAAATAAAGGTGTTGGGCAAAATGGTGAAGGTCTGTGCTGTTTTTATGTAGCCTCGTTATTTTTACTTTTTGTTTGTTAGAAACCCAGGAACAAGGTGCTCAGTTTGGTTCCAGCTTCACCATTTACTATCTTCTTAATCTTTCTGTGTCTTTGTGTCCTTATTCATCATCTATAATTAATAAAAGTATCTACCTTACATGGACATCATAAGGGAAAAATGAAATAAGCCTTGAAAATCATTTTTAATAAAGCCTATTGGTTAGGAAAGTATTTACTACACGTTAGCAAAGGTTGATTTACTAAGAAGCTAATATAATTTAAGCTTCAGGATCTTTATTTGTTGGGGCATCTTCAAAAGTCCTATTCCTGATTTTTTTTAAATGTTGCATAGTTTTTAAAGGCCACCCCAAACATTGAATAAACTTGGAAACTTCACAAAACTAAAACATAGGCTTTACTATTTATTATAATTTTTAAAATAGTATAAAAATGCAATTTATTCAATTAGTTACTTACAAAATAATATTTATATTAAGAAGTTTAGTGTAGCTGGGATGCCTGGGTGACTCAGTTGGTTCAGCTTCGACTCATTTCAGTTCAGGTCATGATTTCACAAGTCATGGGATTGAGCCCCAGCTTCACACCAACAGTGCAGTTGGTGCTTGGGATTGTCTGTCTCCCTTTCTCTCTGCCCCTCCACTCCCCTCAAAATAAATAAATAAGCACTTAAAAAATAAAGAATCTTGATGTAGCTAACAAGTAGTCAAATATATCATCTAGAATAGAAGCAACGTAAAGAAAGTACATGGTTTATAAAGTCACTATTTCATTAAAAAAGTGAAAATGATTTCAAGGATGTCACTGCCGATTTTAAAGGAAATTGGTGAGTCAAGTAAGACAACTGGTCTGCCTGGCTAAATGAATATATTTTCTCTTTTTAGACACTAGTTTGTAGTTACCATCCAGAAAATACAAGACCAGTTAGGAAGGAATCCTCACCTGCACTGGGTAATACAAAAGTCAAGCTGTTCTAATGAAGTACATTTCTGAGGAGGAAGGAAAAAGTGCATTCATCCTTGAGTTTAAAGTTAACAATTCTGTTCATCTTTTACTTCCGAATTACACAGAGTTTTGTGTGATGAAAGATAAAAGTAAGCTTCTTATGCTCTTAAATTCCTGCTCTTCTTCCACCTGAAAACTTCTTAGAGCAGAATTTAGAAACCTTAATTCTCTGAGGAAATTAAACATGATATTGCTCAGATAAGGAAGCCCAATGGAGGATATAAAGCAAAAGGTAAATGCAGGAGATACCTAGGTGAAGCAGAATTGCTACTGTGCAGATGCTGATGGGAAAGTCTCTGATTCCATCCTTCCTATTGCTAGAGATTTAACCTACCCAAGTCTCAGTGTTTGTTTTATCTGTCAAAAAGTAACATTTCCTACTCTTCTTATTTTAAAGAATTTACTGTCAACATCACATGACATGGTGTGGGCCACATCATTCTATTATGAGGTCTCTACAAATAAAAGGTCAAATAATTACTGTAGAACAGTTTAAAATGTAATCTCTTGGTGGATCTTATTGACAGAGATTTATTATCTCAAAATATTACTGAAAAAAACATTTATTTTTCACTGCCTGAATTCAAGCCTGTATATCTTGAATAATTTTACCAAATGATTTCATTGTATACTTATTACCCAAGTTATATAATTAGTAGTGGCTCCGCTATTAGTTGCATAGCTTCTGGGAGCTGTTGGAAAGGCCTGTCCTTTCCATGTGTTTGTCTATAAAACTGGGTTCAAATGGTGATAGATGTGCATAATAGATTTCTGAATAATAGAAAATGCCTGTCATATAGTAGATACAACATAAGATTTTATGTTATTATACTGCTATAATGTAATGCCAAGAGTTGCATTTAATACACAGACAAAATTTTCCTAATCATGGAAATGAAAAAGAACACGAACATTCACCATTTCCATATCCCAACAAAATGTTTTTATTTTTCATGTTAATTCTAGTTCTTTTTTATATTCATGAAAATTTTGATATTACAATATAAAATTTTGTAATTGTTTTAAATATTAACCTATATCTTAAACATTTTCTACATTTCCTCCTTATGTCCCTACTTTTGTTTGAGGGCTATACCATTTTACTTAGTGTATGACAATCAAGTTATTTAATCATCAAATCATTGAAATTCAGTTTATGTATGTAATGAGATTACCATAGTCTGGAGTATGGGAGACAAACTCTCAATGAATGTTACCTATTAATTTTATTTTATTATTGCTATTATCAAACATTGTGCTTATTAAAATAGTAATTATTATACTTTATTATTTCTTTCTTCATATTATTGCCTTAATACAAATTTATGACTGGGATTATTATGTCAAATAAGAACATTTTTAAAGAGTATGAATATATTGCCATATTTAGAAGAGTATTATTCATTCAAATGTCCAAATAAATAAATGGATATGTTTAATAAAACTCCTGGAATTGTATTTATCATTGGTTTGTCATTTTCAATTTTTAATGATTTAATAAATAAAACATAAAATGATGTCATTTTATTTTACATGCTCTCAGAAAATATTGAGTTTTTAAAATAATTAATTAATCGACTTTATTTCTTAGACTGTAGGTGCATGAGGAAATTGAACAGAAAATACAATTTCTATATACTTCCTTTTTTTCTAATTTTTAATTTTAATTTTATTTTTTATTTTATAGAGAGAGTGAGTGCAAGTGGGGGAGAGGGCCAGAGGGAGAAAGAGAGAATCCCAAGCAGGCTTCACATCCAGCACAGAGCCTGACACAGTCCTTGATCTCACAACTACGAGATCATGACCTGAGTCAAATTCAAGAGTTGGACGCTTAACTTGACTGAGCCACCCACGTTCCCCTCTCTATATTTCTTAGCTTGCCAACAGTTACCCTTATTTTTAAGGATATGTTGAAGATTTTTTTAAAATTTTAATTCCAATATAATTAACACCCAATGTTACATTAATTCCAAGTGTACAATATAGTGATTCAATAATTCCATACATCATACAAGTGCATTCCTTAATCCCCATCACCTATTTCACCCATCCCCTTGCCCACTTCTCCTCTGGTAACCATCAATTTGTTCCCTATAGTTAATGATCTATTTTTTGGTTTCTCTCTCTTTCTCTCTCTTTTCCTTCACTCATTTGTTTTGTTTCTTAAATTCCACATATGAATGAAATCATATGGTATTTGTTTTTTTCTCTAACTGACTTATTTTGCTTAGTATTATACTCTGTAGCTCAATCCATGCCATTGCAATTGGCAAGATTTCATTCATACCTCATCTTCTTTATCCATTCATCAATTGATGATCACTGGGGCTACACTGTTGTAAATTATAGTGCTATAAACCTACGGTTGTAAGTATCCCTTTGAATTAGTGTTTTTGTATGCTTTGGGTAAATCCCCAATGGCCTTATTCCTAGATCCTAGGGTAGTTGTATTTTAAGTTTATTTATTTATTTGGGGGGGGGGGAGCAAGAGAATCTCAAGTGGGCTCTGTATTAACAGTGACAGTCAAAGCAGGACTTAGACTCATGAACCACAAAATCATGACCTGAGCTGAAGTCGGACAGTTAACCAACTGAACAACCTAGGTGGTTGTATTTTTTGAGGACCCTCCATACCATTTTCCACAGTGGCTGCACTAGATTGCATTCCCACCAACAGCCCAGGATAGCTACCCCTATGTTTAACATCTTGTATTGATGTGGTACATTTATTACAACTAATAAACCATATTGATGCATTATTATTAACTAAGTCCATAGTTTACAATATGATTCATTCTTTCTGTTGTATAATTCTGTGGGTTTTGCCAAACGCATAATGATATATATACATCATTACTTTATGATACAAAATAGTTTCACTGACCAAAAAATTCCTTATGCTCCAATTTCCTCCACTCCCTCTAACCACTGCCAACCACTGATTTTTACTGCCTCTCTAGTTTTGCCTTTTCAGGATGTCATTTAATTAGAATCAAACAGTAGATAGACTTTTCAGACTGGTGTTTTTCACTTTAAGATTTTTTTAATTAAAAAAAATCTAAAATTTGGTTTGTGACATTGTATCCTTTTTATCAGTTGATACTTTTTATCGAGATTTCAGTCAGTTCCTTTTTTCTCTCTTATTATTATTTTGTTAGTATCATTTATGTAAGTTGGATTTTCAATTTCTTCTATTTTGTCACTATGAGAACATGCATTTTATAATAACATAGTGCTTTTAAAGTTTTTGAATACCTCTTACTAGTTTCAAATTGCTGATTATCCATACATTTTAGACATGATGAAAATGCCATGTGTGAATCAATTTTTATTTTAACTATCTTCTTTTAGATTGTAATAGCATAAAATGCAGTAAAAAATACCAGAAATAAAATTCAGACCACCTATTTTAAAAGCTATAGAGCTTGATTATGAATATTTTAGATATATTCTTTTTTGAAATTAAGAATTTTTATTATAGGTATGATTATTTTCCTTAATCTCTCATATATAATTTTCTCAAAGATATTGAGTTAGGTGTTTTCTTTTTTTCTTTTTTATGTTTATTTATTTATTTTGAAATTGGGGTAGAGGACAGACAGAGAGGGAGAGAGAAAGAATCTCAAGTAGGCTCCTCACTGTCAGCACAGAGCCCCATGCGGGGTTTGATCCCCAACACTGACTCAGTCCCACCAACCCTGAGATTATGATCTGAGCCAAGATCAAGAGTCGGATACTTAACCAAACGAGCCCCAGGTGCTCCCTGAATTAGGTGTTTTAAACAATTGTATTGACGTAGTAAGTACATACCATGAAATTCACCCATTTTAAATTCACAATTAATTTTTTTAAGTTTATTTCTGTATTTTGAGAGAGACAGAAACAGTGTAGGCAGGGGAGTGGAAGAGATAGAGGGAGAGAATCTCAAGTAGGCTCTGCATTGTCAGCACAGAGCCCAATATGGGGCTTGAACTCATGACTTATGAGATCAGGACCTCAGCCAAAATTGAGAGTTAGACGTCTAACTGACTGAGCCACCCAGTCACCCCTTAAGTGCACAAGTGAATAGTTTTTAGTAAATTTACCAAGTTGTAACCATCATCAATAGTTCAGTTTTAGAACATCCCATCAACCCAAGTGACGGTTTACAATTAGTCCTGTCTTATGGTTTCTGCTCCAGGTCACCATTAATATTTGCCTGTATAGGATGCCCTTTCTGAGCACTTCATATATATTGAATTATACAGTATGTGTTGTTTGTGTCACTAGATGTAATACCTCAGAAGTTAGTCCATACAGCAGCATGTATGAATATACCATTTGTTTTTATTGCAGATAGCATGCCCTAGTATAGAGATATGGCATTGTTGTTTATCCATTTACCATTTGGATTATTGTGGGGCTCTTTATTTTGTTTTGTTTTTACTATTATAAGTGCTGCTATATTCATTTAATTATCTTTGTACAAGTTTTTGTACGGTGAAGTTTAAATTGGATTTTGGTAAAATAAATAATTTAAAGACTCCAATGTTCACACAATTAATTTTAACAATAGTGATTATACATAGTAAATTATGGCTAATTCAGTTTTTTATTAATGGGCTTGAATGTTCTACTATGTGACTAGGAAGCCAACTCAACATTTTATTAACTGCATTTTTATGAATAAGAAATGATGTATTATTTTCTCAAGAATCCAGAAGAAGACTAAGGATTTTCTTTCCTTAAGAGTTGTTGTGAGGGAGAAGTTTACAAAGTATAAGAAGTAACATTTTGTAAACTTTCCATTCTCACCCTGTGAAAATATCTACTTATCAATTGCCAGAAGGCAGCACTTCCTATGGTAACTGATCCATCAAAACAAGGTGGGAGAGATAAAAAAGAACTATAGAAATACATTTTCTTGCTTTTGCTCTTTGAACTCAAGAGAAATTGAACAGGTAAATTAAAGTGTTGAGATATTTAATGATGTTTATATTATGGAACACTATATATGTAAAAATATATACTTCAGGTACATTCTAAAATCTTACTTAGATTTATATAATCTTTGCTTTTTTATGCAAAAAGCATCAAGATTAAAACCATACTTTAAAGGAATGAAGTAGCATACACAAAGCACCGTGCATTTTCCATCTGGAAAATATTATTACATATATTTATATTACTGAAAAAAATTAAAAGATAAAAACAACACATACAATATACTTCAACCAAACAAAAAAAAAAAATTAGAAAGGCTTCATGCCCTTGAAACATTGCAGTAGACTATTGCTTAAAACATAAAATGTTAATAGCTCATATTTTTGTTTTATATTTCAAAGACCATTTTTATTCTGTGACTTTATAAGTTTTATATTAATTACTTCTCAGGTAATTTTCATAACCATTTCAAACCACTAACCTTTTCACATTTTCAAAAAAAGAAAAAAAAAAACAAGCATTTAGTAAACTTTTAAGAAATCTTTCTTGGTAACACAACTCATGACTTGGTGACCATTAAATGGTAAGTAGCTATCACTCACATAAGTAGTTATGAAGTGAGGCATCTAAGTTCCAAATTGCAGGTTCGGCTTATCACTTTGGAGTCACCAGTATGGGTTTGGCTTTCGATTTTGTCCAGCCGAGATGAGGATGGCAGAAAAGATTACTCAAGACACCCTGCAAGTCAAGAAAAGTGAGAGGGAGGCTAAAGGAAGGCTCCCTGAGCTGCTCTCAGGGTCCCGTATTTATTAGGCATACATTATAGAGAAAACACTGTATGATATGTCAGTGGCTACATGCCAGAAAGAGTATAAAGAAAGTGTGCAGAAAAACAAGACGTTCCCAAGACTACAAAAGAGCAGATGCCAAAAGCAGAGTAAAGAACCACAAGATAAGATATTCCATAGATAACATGGTCTAAGGAATTCATGACCACAGGCAGGACCCAACCCCTAAATATGCATTAACTAGACACTGGTCAGCAGTTTTCAACAGGGCAAGAAAGCAGTGTAATGCTTCCCTACAATGTCCTTACCCAGGACATAGCTACTCTATTTCCTACACCAAATGGCTATAGAGACCATATGCTCAGTTATTGTTCCATGTACATAGTACATAGTTCTTTGCCCTCTACCTCAGCTAGCTAAGAATTTGAAAATACATATTTAGGTAGATACTCCCTCCTACACACAACTTCTACACTTTTTCAAGAATATACCTAATCATATTTTAAAAGTCAAGATAGAGTACGTTTTAATGTGTGGAAGAATAACCTGCAAATATCATTGGCTGAGCCTTTCTTGGAACTACACTGCAGTCAGATTCTGTTCAATTCTCTGGTCTTCTCTCTTCTTGCATATGTATTAGACATCATCATAGTCTGCAATATCTGTATTCTTTTAATTTCACTCACCTTTTATCCTTCACCAATGTTTTCCCTCATTAATTTCTTCTAAGTCGTATTCCATCTTGGTATCTGTTTTCTGGAGATCTCAACCTAACACAATCTGGAATGGACTGGACATATAGGACATTCTCTGTCATGTTAACAATAGCTGTATAAGATAAATGTCATCATCACCATCACATCAATAAGAAATTGGTGCTCCAGAGGTCAACACATTTGTCCAGGATAAAAGCTAGAAAACTGTGAAGCAAAGTCTCCTTGAATCTAAGGCCAGTTCATTTTCCACTACACCAAAAGCGATTCTTCACTTTTGGCCCCCAGATCAATTATTACCTAGTCTTTTGGAATCCAATCGCTTTTCCATTGCAACATTCCAATGTTGCCCAAGCTCCAAAATCCCTTTTCCTCTCTACCCTCGATCCATAATGGCTTCTTCCATTTTTATTACACACATAATATTTCTTCTAGGATAGGGCCAAATCAAATCTTTCTCCCACCTTCTATCTCTGGCTAGTTTTTCTTAATATGTTAGGTTTCATCAAATTATTATTTCTTCTGGAAAGTGTCTCTAGCCTCCATTCAGCTACAGTCAATATTGTGTGGTCATTTGATTAATTTTAACCCTTTCCCCACTATGTGATCTATGTGAGACAGACATAGTACCTGATTTCACCTTTGTTTTGCCAGCCTCTTCTATAATATCTACCATAGTAGACGCTAGCTAATATATTGTTGAAAGACTGAAGAAAAGATGGAATGAATACATCATGCTTCTTAACACTTGGTTTTCAGAATATATATTTTTTAAATATTTGTTTCAAAATCTATTCTAATTGCAAAAATATTAGAAATGGCTTACATAAGTTCACAAACGTTATGCTTTACTTGTCATACTTCCAAGTTAATTTCAGTCACCATCTAGTAAGCAAATCATATGTTGAGAGACTGAGAACTCATCAAACGAGGATGGCCACAAATAGGGGCATCATTAAATTTGTCAAAGCCAGAAAATTATCACTGGGGTGACTTTGAAAAGCACAAAATTATAATTTTCTTATTTTTTAAATTTTTTCTTCTAATAATAATATATAAATGCAATTATAAAAAATAAGAAATGTATGCTTTGTCAATTAAGAGAATAAATTTAATGATATTCACCATTTTTCAGTTTCCCTCTGCTTCCATGTACAGAGGAAGTTCAACCTTTCCAATTTTTTGAATTTGGATATAGCTATCAAGTAAGGTATGGCCATGAAATGTGACTGGAAGTGAGGCATACTCAACTTCACAGATCTCACTTCCCTTTCCCTATGGACATTTGAAGCACATATTGAAGGACTAAGAGGCAACCCTCTGAAAGAATGGGATGGCATCCTTTAGGATGCAGAATAATGCATTATATTAGAGACCTTTATATGATGAAGTATCTACAATGGACAGATACATGGGTCCACCAACTAAGGAGTGGAAGCAGAAATGGCTTCATTTACCATCAGTTATAATGACCCATGGAATGATTTGTGCTCAGAGTTTACATGATTGAAAGTGTTGGTCCCCAGAAGGATATGCTTTTGCCAGGGATACAACCACTGCTCTGACAGACTACAATCTATGGCTATTGCCAAAGCACTTTGGAGTCCTTGTGTCTGGGGACCAGCAGGTAAGAAAAGTTACTGTCATCATAAGGGTAATCAACCTTGATCACAAGGAGGAGGTGTGACTGCTTTTACACAATGGAACCCATGTGATTGCTGCAGTTGCCTCCTGTTATTCACTTATACCATTGGAACTCTAAAAGGACATGTGCAGTAAGCCTAGTTTAAGAATGGCATGATTTCCAAGGACTCAGACATTTAAGTAATGAAGGGTTGGGTCACAGGACCATATAAGCTATCAGGATCTGCTAAAGAGATAGCTGAGCATTATAGTGAGAGGGATTTAGAGTGGATAAAGGGTAAATGAGTACCAGTTGTGACCCTGAAACCAACTTTAGCAAAGATGGAGTAATCTGTCCTAAAGGACTTCTCCACATTCTCTTCTTAGAAAGAGAAGCCCATGAGAAACATAAAGAAACAACTCTCCAAACTTGTGGAGTAAATTACATCTATATTGACAAAGGGTGTATGGTGGCAGCCATGAAAATTCACAATTCAAATCTTCTTGTGTGTAGCATGCTTGACTGATGTCCAAGCTACTGACTCTGGCACTTGGGTTGTGCCATTCCAGTTCTCTATAAGGCCAACTACTTCTGAATGCTACAGTATTTTATTATACCAGTGGATGCCACGATCCCATGGTCTTGGATGCTCTCACATACTTTCTTCACTATAAAGTTGATTATCTGACTAGATACTATTTTCTGTGCATTATATCCCTGCAGAATAGACATCATAAAACCTCATATAGTACAACTGGTTATGGATCTGTGGCAGGAAAGGCATTCAATACACAAAATATTTATCTATTTCTCTGTGTATTTTACTCTTGGCACTTCTAGTAAAGAATGTGTCCTTCAGCCTTATTTCTGCCAGCATGAACATTCCATTCACGTGCCATTGTGCCAGTCCAGAATACACAAGGGTGATGACTCACTGATACTTATTTGCCAAGTCATTTTGCTGACTTTGTTTTTCAATGCCGACTATTTTCTGGGTGATTACTTGTGGCCATTAATGTATGATACAAACATTTTCACTCTCTGTGCTTAATCCCAATGTCCGTCTGCTTGTTTCAATCCCAGATATTCTTGTTGTCAGTTGCAGGCCTCTTTCTTTCAGACCCCAATCAGATAAGAAAGCCATTGACCATTGCCCAAGAGTCTCTGTCTCTGTCTCTCAATCTCTGTCTCTATCATGTTCTCTCCTTGGGCCACTTCCCTTGGTCCATAAAGTAAATGAGCAGTGCAGTGCTTGCAATTCCAACTATTGGGAAAGTTGTCATTTTCTGTTGTCTTTCAAGGGCACTACATATTTTTTTTTAGTTTGTACCCACATGGAAAGTTAAACCATCTAGGAGAGCCTGGGTAGCTCAGTTGATTACGCGTCTGACTTCACCTCAGGTCATGAAATCTCAGTGTTTATGAGTTGGAGACATGTGTTGGGAGCCATTCTGAGCGCACTAGTCGAGAAAACTCCTGGTGAGGTTAAAGCAAATTTGCACTGTCTCTTGCCAATCAGATGATGACCGATATCTACCCCCACTCAATTATTTCTGCTTGAGCACTGACCCCTAAGGTACCTTGTTGATCAATATCGGGAGTGACTTGTCCCCTTATTCCGGCCCTGGTATGATGATTGCACCTTGTGAAGGAACTTATTGTGGGAACTTCTTCTTTTGATTATGGGAACAGACATTGTGTCTCCAGAAGCTCCTGTTTCCCTCCATACTTTCCCTTGAGCTATGAACAGGCTAATGACCCCTAGTCATAAAAGATTGACCTTTACATGTACAATTCTGTTTCTACAATTGCGTTAGTCCAAGATGTTCATACAGCTCAACATGTAAATCAACTAACCAAAAATGTCTTTCATGCCCTAGCTATTCAAGAAATCATAAAAGTAGACATAAAGGTAAATGCACTCATAGAGGCTATTCTACATATTGGGAAATATAGTTTCTTCCTTCTCATATCATGCCCTGCAAATCTGAAGCCGAGTTTTCCTGGGATTTAGCTGTAGTCAGCCTGGAAGCCAAGAGATGAGATGAAGACAACTCCAGAATGTAGTACCTGTTGTCTTCTTGTGGCGAGGCTTCTGTAGCATTTTCCATCTTCCCTAGAAATGCCTCCTCTAGGGGTAAGGTTGGCAACTTCTGAAGTTCTCAAGATAGGGAAGCTGAAGGGACCCCATAAAAGAAAAAGCTGGGTTTTCCCTCCCTTTGTTTCTTTTCCTGCTTCTATTCTTGCTAGGATTTGCATCCCCACCTTACACATGTCTTAATGTATGTCCTCCTTGTAAAGGTCAAAGTTCATGATGTCTTTGGACTCTTCCAGGACAATAGATAACATCTGAGGAGTGACTGCTGGGTATATGTATCTTATGGAGGACACCTGAGCTTTCATCCTTGTTCGACCAGTTCCTAGATGACTAAGAGGACACGTATACCAGATCATCATCCTCAATAAAAACTTAAACCCCCAAGCAAAGATGAGACTCATGTTCTGAGTCTCCCAGATGCTCCATCCGTGTATCTTCAATATACTCTGCTCTCATTTCCTGCTGGTTCAAGTTTGTATTTCCATCCTGCATGAAGCCATGGACTCACTTTGGCTGGTTCTACAGACACTTTCTGTGTCCTCAGATCTGGCCTGCCTACATTACTCTGAGGGTTTAAAGATTGTTGTAGAGCCAACATCTTTTGGTACATTCATCTAGCTAACTTCATCCCATGTTACTTGGTCCCAAGTTCTAACAAAAAGGATCTGACTTTAGCATAGTGACTTCCTTCAGTTCGATATTTAAGTTATCACATTAGCTGTGTTATTCTATCTGGGCTTCAGTCTGCTGCTTAGCTGTGTCTAGTCCTCCATTCTATGTGATAAGTGCCTCTTCGTAAGTTACTAAAGAGACTCCCTTTCATATGTAGCCTATAACTGCTGATTAATGACCTTCAGTTTATCACTATCCTTCTATAATGTATTAACACAGCTCAGTGGTAACCATGGACTCTACTATCCCTGTAGATGTTTCCTTCTATGATATTATGATTTATAATAAATATATAATTGGTCTTCATCTTTTCTGGCAAAGAACTGATAAAAACAATGGAATTCCATAAGAAATGAGAGTGATCAAGGTGTCTTTTCTTATGTTAATGACTCCACTTAAGGCTGGGGGCTGGTTGCTAGAGGAACCAAAAACGTGATTAAGGGGGTGGAACTTTCAGTCCCACCTTCCTGACCTCCAGGGAGGGGAGAAGTGCTGGTCATTGAGTTCAGTCACCAGTGGACATTGACTTAATTAATCATGTTTATGTTATGAAGCCTCCATAAAATCCCAAAAGGATCGGGTTTGGAGAGCTTCCGTGTTGATGAACACGTGGAGACTTGGGGAAGTCGTGTCCTTAGAGAGAACATGAAAACTCTGAGCCTGTTTGCTCTACCCTGACCTATGCATCTCTTTCCTCTGGCTGTTGACTAGTAACTAGTGGGTTTTGTGGGGTTTTTTGTTTTTTTGTGTGTGTGTTTTTCTGCTTGATTGTTTGTTTTGTTTTGTTCTGTTCTTGTATTTGTTTTTTCTGAGTTTTGTGAGCCACTCTAGCAAATTAAAACCTAGGAGGGGATCCTGGGAGCTGATAGCAGATGGGTCAAAAGCACAGATAACAACCTGGGTTTAGGATTGACATCTGAAGGGGGATTGTCTTGTGAGCCCTTAACCTGTAGAATCTGATGTTAGAATTGAATTGTATTGTAGGACATACAGATGGTGGCCCGGAATTTCTTGTGGGGTCATGCGGCGATTTGTGCCTCCCACCCACAATCCGTATATTAGAAATTGGGATCAGAACTCATTTACCTTCATAGATTTAAAATCTGAAATCATTGTGCCAATAAGGAATTTCCCTCCACGACATCTTTTTCAGGTCATCAACAGTGAAAGTTTTAGTAATGGAAACATCACCATTTGGGGCCTTGCTAACTTCTTATTAGCGTGCCTATTTTCTCAGACCACTCTTTGCAGTGTTTCTGTTTGTACGGTTCCTCTGAGAAGCATATGCCAAGACAAAATAGATATGTGAGTGAATGATTGGAGGAAATGTGGGTTAAGAATGAAAATAAAGGAAAGGAAAAAGGTGCGGACAGCCTTTAGCTGCATCGATATAGAAAATGTAGAGAAAAGTTTGAATAGAAAGAGTCTCAGAGCGCAGGGCATATTCAAGCAATGTTTGGCAGGGCCAGCCCCGGGTATTAGAGCTGAAGCTACTCAGCAGGTAAGTCCCATATCTCAAAGAAATGGTCCTCTTTGTACCCGCAGTGGGCTCATTCATTGGCTGGAAGCAATCCAGACAAGCCTGTAGGAGACCGGATCCGGCAGGTCCAGGGATCCCTGAAGGATGGACGGTGTTGTCTAGAGAGAGTGAGAGAGCTCCGGAGATTCTTTCTGATCACCAGGCAGGCAACTCTGCTCTGACTGGGGTTCAACTTTATTTTATAAGTATTTGGGGGACAGCACAGAAGTGGCATTTGCCTTAGACAATGATTTCTGATGACAAACTTCTTTGATATGTAAGAATTTCCTGGAAAATCTAGAAGACTCCTGCATAACCTTTATCAATAGTGATTGAGATGCTTATCCTATGGGGAAGAAGGTATCTTTAGACAAAGTTTAGCATAAAAAGGGTGAAGTTACTTCTTTTAAGGTGGAAGTATCTAGAAAAACAGGTCTTCCAGGAAACACCTTTGCTCCCATGATGACAAAAGTAGTTCCTCAATAGGTTCCTTCACAGGGAATAATCAGCATATACAAGGCCAGAAAATGCTCCAAGCAGAAACAAATGGGTGAGGGTGGATATCTGCCCTTAACTCTAAATTAGGCTCTTTGTCTCAGGGCCAGACTCAAGCCCCTTTTATTATGTTAAGTCTTGGATCTGCAAGACCCTTAGGAAGAGCCTTTTATCCACAATGTTTTCATCGGAAATCTCTTTGTTTGTTTGCTTTTTTTGTTTTTCTTTTTAATTTAATTTTATTTATTTATTTTTTTTACAAATAGTTTATTGTCAGATTAGTTTCCACATAACACTCAGTGCTCATCCCCACAAGTGTCCTCCTCCATGCCCATCCCTCCTCCCCCCCACATCCATCAGTCCTCAGTTTTTGTCAGCATTCAAGAGTCTCTCATGGTTTGCCTCTCTCCCTTTCCCCCACCATTTCCGCCCTTCTTCTCCCCCTTGTTCCTAAGTCAAGTTCCTCCTAATCCTCCTATACGTGCAAACATATGATATTTGTCCTTCTCTGCCTGACTTATTTCGCTCAGCATAATACCCTCAAGGTCCGTCCATGTTGCTACACATGGCCAGATTTCATTGTTTCTCATTGCCATGTAGTATTCCATGGTATAGATAAACCACATCTTCTTGATCCATTCTTCTTTTGATGGACACTTAGGCTCTTTCCATGTTTTCGCTATTGTTGAGAGTGCTGCTATGAACATTGGGGTGCATGTGCTCCTATGCCTCAGCACGGAAATCTCTTTGGAAAAGGCAGGGATACGCCTTTCTTTATGAGCAATCTGTGTGGGGAATATCGGTCTGATCTGTAATATTGTGAGGCCTGATCAATACCAGCAGCCTCATTTCCAACATAAGCCAGTAGTAGCAGAAGGAGATACCAGTTTTCCTTTCTCATGGCAGGAGCTGCAAACACTGCCATTTCCTTGCTGTGACTGCCATCCAGAGAGGCCAGTGCGGCTCCTGGCACAAGCCTTGCCTGGGAGTGTATGTGGTGGGAATCTAGAAGAATAGCAGATATATCCCTCAATTAATTACACAGGGCATCTAAATGGTGGCATTTCCAGGTCCACTACACAGGCCTTCAATTCACAGTATCTACTTAGTTCTTAAAATTAAGCCTTTTCAGGTGCTGCAATTTACCAGGTCCTTAAGAAGCATGATTAGCATATTGACCATTGGTAGGTAGTAATTTAAATAAGCCTCACTGGCAAAATGAAGTTTGACTTTTGACATGTTTAATCAGTCCAACTGTTTCAAATAGTTTGACCAAAAATCCACTTCTGACTATATACACAATAAGAAGTAAACATTTATTGTTAGAAAATGCTACTGGTAAGGAGAAAATCAAGTAGGCCTTTTAGCAAAACAATAGAATCATCAACTTTGTACTCATCTAAGGTCAAATAGCAAATAGTTTTTAGTGATACTCCTTTAAATGAATAAACGTTATTCATTGATTCAGAAATTAGTGTAACAACCCATTTTTTCCTTCCTTAACTACACTCTGTAGTTAAAATACAATTCTATTAAAAATGCATATAAACTGCTAAAGTTAATGGATCATGCATATCTTTTGGTTCATAATCCATAGCAAATTACTAGTAGATAGCCATAAACTATTATGTCCTGTTTTGAAGATTATTGAATTATAGAGACCATTGGATATCTTCCTCTATGACTTATGTGACTAGTTTGATTTCCCACAGTTACACATATTACAAGCTGTGTTTTTTAAACAAATAAAATCTGAGGGGTTTCTGGGTAGATCAGTCAAACATCTGACTCTTGATTTCCAATCATGTCACTGATTCACAAGTTTGTGAGTTCAAGCCCCGCATTGGGCTCCTCACACTGCCTACTTGGGATTCCCTCTCTCCCTCCCCTCTCTCTCTTTCTTCCCCCTGTGCACATACTCTCTCTCTCAAAAAAAAAAAAAAAAACTTAAGGAAAAAAAAAGAAATAAAAAAAAAATCTGAATAGTCCTAAAATATTTGAATGGATTCTTACCTAGACTTTTATAAGGAATGCTAAAGTTTTTGATATTACAATCTTCATGGTCTAATGCTATGTGCCCCTACCTACTTCTCTAGGTTCAGATCATTCCTCTTTACATTCTCTTCCCTCTACATAATCTGCACTGGCCTTCTTTTTGTTCTTACATAATGTACCACACAGTATTCTGTTATCCAACATGACCCAACATCTTTCTTAGCTCCTTAGAGAGCAGGAAGCATACTTGTTTTTTGGAATCATTTTTTCACTGGTCATTATTGTCTTAAAATGAATTAGGTTGGGGGCACCTGGGTGGATCAGTCAGTTAAGCGTCCAACTTCGGGTCAGTTCAGGATCTCTCACAGTTCATGGGTTTAAGCCCCGTGTCAAGCTCTGTGCTGAGGAATAGTTCAGAGCCTGGAGCCTGTTTCAAATTCTGTGTCTCTCTCTCTTCTGACCCTCCCCTGCTCACGCAGTCTCTATCTCTATCTCAAAATAAATAAAACATTAAAAATAGAAAAAGAATTAGGTTGTTTACTCTATCTCAGTCTTTCCACAAGTAACACATTTAGTCTGAAGTGAATCAAAAATACAGTATCTTTATTTCAGTTATTAGGTGGCAATTATAATAATAGAAAGAAAATGGGATAGCAGCACTCTCAACAATAGCCAAAACATGGAAGGAGCCTAAGTGTCCATCAATGGACGAATGGATCAAGAAGATGTGGTTTATCTATACCATGGAATACTACATGGCAATGAGAAACAATGAAATCTGGCCATGTGTAGCAACGCAGATGGACCTTGAGGGTATTATGCTGAGCGAAATAAGTCAGGCAGAGAAGGACAAATATCATATGTTTGCACGTATAGGAGGATTAGGAAGAACTTAACGGAGGACCATGGGGGAGAAGAAGGGGGGAAGTGGTTGGGGAGAGGGAGGGAGGCAAACCATGAGAGACACTTGAATGATGAGAACAAACAGGACTGATGGGTGTGGGGGGGGAAGGGGAGATGGACATGGAGGAGGGCACTTGTGGGGATGAGCACTGGGTGTTATATGGAAACCAACTTGACAATAAACTATTTGTAAAAAAAAGAAAGAAAGAAAGAAAAGAAAGAAAGAAAGAAAGAAAGAAAGAAAGAAAGAAAGAAAGAAAGAAAGAAAGAAAGAAAGGAAGGAAAGAAGGAAGGAAGGAAGGAAGGAAGGAAGGAAGGAAGGAAGGAAGGAAGGAAGAAAGAAAGAAAATGGGAGCATAGCAAGGGACACGGTGTTTGTAATCTCTGGGTCTCTTATGTCCTAACTATGTGATCTAATCCTTTTTTTCTTCAACTACACATTTGCTAAAAATAAAAGTTTTCAGGCTTGTGAGGATGAAATAAAATGATTTATTTTAACATAATTTGTGAATTATTAGTTGAGTTCAAGAATCTCTTGGGATCTCATTTTCCCGGATAGGACGACATTCAGTAAGTGTACATTGAAATGATCTAAATGTTCAATTCAAGTGATCTGATGTAGAAATGAGCTATGCAATTAAAATATCAAGAAATGTCACTTTGTGTTACATTTAAGGCATTTTTTGATTTAATTTATGAATCAGATAGTTATGTGTATGTTTTTCATTGCACAAATATACAGAAGACAGCAGTTATTTAAGTAATTATTCTCCACCCTAATATTAAAGTCTGCTATTTTGTTGGAAAATGTAGAACGTATAAGGATAATGAAGAGAATCCTTTTTAAATTTTCTGATACAGGTATTCTGTATTTTTTCTTTATCCTTAAATGTATATGAATATACAGTATCCATACATTATTGTGGAATTATTCCATTGCTTATCAATCCGATACCTTTAAAAAAGGAATCCTTTTTGTATGGGCCATATTGTTCCACCACATTCTGAAGATGCTCAAATGCATTTTCTCTATGTCCTCTGATATTTTGAGGATGAGATTATAGTATTTGAAATAATATCATCTAAATATGGGGTACTTGTCAGAGTATCATCCCTTCTAGCTGCAGTTATTGCCCTAGGTTTTTGGCTTTCCTGTTTGGTGAAATGGTCTGTAGAGAAGAAGACTCAATTATTGGTGCCCCAATGTAATTTCCTGATCATCTCCCCTCCTCTCCCCATAGTGATGGCATGCTGGATTTCCTAAAAAGAAATCCATTGCTCTACATGACACATTTTGAACTTGCTTTGTGAAAAATGCAGCTCTTGTTTTCCATTCAAAAGTTCTTATGATTCACTGATCTGTTCCATTGTGTGTTCTAAGAGGTTCAGAATTTCATGTCTTTAGGGGATGATTAACTTCCCCCTTGAGACTGAGGTGGCCTGCTCTTTATCTGAAGACCACCTAGCAAATTGGTTCCTGATATTATTTTCTAAGTACCTAATTTTTCTCACCAAATCCTGTTAAATTCATTTGAGGAAAGTTAAGTCTTCTCACGTACTTCCACGCGTCTTAAAAGTAAGGTATGTCAGTAGAAATGGGGCTATCAATCACAGGTAGTAAAAATACATGCTGTCTATATAACTTTGTGTGTGAGTGTGTATGTGTGTGTCATACAGAACATAACATTTTAAGACAAAGCTAAAACATGACAATATTTAGAATGAGGTGGGCTGCCTTCTGCTTTCATTTATGTGCATCTTGACTTCATCAGGAGTGATAGACACATAAATAAAAAAGCAGAATTTGGCCCATTGATTTTAAAGCCTCTGATCTCCCTTGAATAAGCTGAGTTAATTCACTTTTCCTTCTATCAACACACATGCATCATTTTAAAAAATGTTTGCATTCCTCAACAATGTCCAGAGGACAGACCAGTTTATGTACTGCTGGCTCTTATTCGACTCTGACAGTCACTGACCTCATCTAGGTTTTAGGTTAAGTGCAGTGGATAGCTTTATTTGCTGGTATCATGGATGATTGCTCTAGGAAGAAATAAAACAAGGAAATGAAGCCAGGATTCTGTGAGAGCTGCCTACAATTCACAGCATGTAGTCAACTGACTGATATGAACATTGCCTTTTCTCACATTTTCCAACATTTTATAGTGAGCAAATGTGAAAATAGAAACTTTCTTTTTCATCTGTATAAAAGACCTATATTTATAGCATTAATGTTTGATGCAGCCAAACCTTTTGAAAAAGATGATGCCATCAAGGAAATCTGAACTTACTGGAAAAATTAAACTTTATAAAACAATGTAGTTCTGTCTTTCCTGGTTTAAACTTTTGAGAATCAGAATAACTTGGTCAGAGCAAAGAGAAGGCAGTTTTAAAATCCTAATTCCTAAAACAATATTTGCTAGCTATTCAATAGAACTTCTAAAATTTCTTAAAATTTATTTTGAGAGATACAGAGACAGAGCTAGTGGGGAGGGACGGAGAGAGAGGAAGAGAGAGAGAATCCCAAGCAGGCTCCATGTTGTCAGCGCAGAGCCCAATGTGGGGCTCGAACCCCCAAATACATGAGATCATGACCTGAGCTGAAACCAGAGGGGCGCTTAACTGACTGAGCCACCCAGGTACCCTCTAATAGAACTTCTAAACATCACCTGGTTCTTGGCAAAATTATGATGTGCATAGTATTAAAGTAATTCTGTGGAACCATAATGACTATATAAAAACAAAAAATATACTAGCAAGGAAATACTTTACACTTTCATCTTTGTGGGTTTTCTGTATAGAAATAAAAAGTCATTATTTAATTTTGCTCCTCTAAGAACATTTAAAACATAACTGTGATATACAAAGTGCTTACCTTAGGAAACTTCTTCCTTCCCACTCCCCTGTTTCTCTTTCTGTGCATCTAAAAATCCAAATTAGATCCACTTCATTGATTAAAAATATTGCTTCTAGTGATTTGTCAAAAAATGTGTTCTGAAATTTAAATTAGGTTAAGTATTTTGTAGCAGACTGCCATAATAATTTTCTAAAGCAATAAAATCAGTTATGAGAATTAATGATACATAAAATTCATTTTATGATTTTACTTACATTACCTTGCATCTCTCTGTTACCTATTTTCAAAAGAACTCCTTTAATCCCATAATGTGTGTCTGCCTGACCCAGTGACCCCAGATATGGCAGAGAAAACAAGGGGATTCAATAGAATGTTTTCTCATATACATTCTTGTTTGTGTCGAGAAGCTGCGTGCAATGGATGTAAGAAAATAGGATAGACTTGCTTAGACTTGGTAGCCTGCTATCTCTGCAAATATGAAATCCCCCTAAAGTGGCAGTTACCCTTAAGTGGCCTTCCCTGGGGCTCTCAGTGATGGAGTAGCTGGCGTTACCTGCTGCGTGATCATAGTAGCTGCCACTTGAAAAATCAAGGGATGAGCCCCTGTAGCTTAATGACCCTCTCCATACAACTGCTGGGGATACAGCTCTCTTTTTCTTTACTTGTTAGTATATGATGGCAAATAAAATATTTTTTACTTAAACTATTTAGTTCATCACTCATTCTGTCACTTAGCCAATCAGTTCTTCCCTACTTAAGCAGGTATCAAGTACCTGCTGTGTATAGGCATGGTTCTATGGATTAAAGCTACAGAAACAGAGCTGGCTATGTTTTCATGGAGCCTGTCTTGTGAGGAGACAAACATAATCCTCAAGGCAGGAATTAAGTTCTACAGTAGCATAAATTAGAGAGTTTAATGATTCTACAAAAGATGATCACTTAGGATATTCTTCCAAGTTTCATGAAAGAATAGGTTTTAGATGTCTGGTCATTTTGTCATTTGCTCATTGCTGGGAATACATGATAGAAAAAAAATACACTTGGTAATTGTTCAAAAATAACTTAAAACATTCAATTTGCTTAGCAAAGATTGCCATCCAGGTCAAGAGACTTGCAGGTCTATATTGCATAATTTTATTTTGCCTAAGTGTATAGGAACATATCACAAACATCTCTGAATACTCCCAGAATCATTGGGTATTCTAAAAGAGAACAAGCCAAAGAGTGAGCAGAGCAGCACACCTGCCCTTCCATTCCAATTCATGCTCTGCCACTGCTGTACTGATCATTCAAGTGCATCAGCTTTCTAATCTGCCATTCCTTTTAGCACCTTACCTCACATTTTAACCTTGTCTTATTCTGTTTCAAGCCCCACAAAATTCTATACAGTAGCACTTCTTAATTTTATTATACCATTAATATGGACACTTAAAAATCTTTTGAAGTGCATATTCAGGGTGGAGCTTGAGATTCTTCATTTCAAGCAAATCCTAGATAATACTGATTCTCAGCACAAGTGGCAGATAATATGTACCTGGTTTATGTTCATCTTACCCATCATCTATAAAGAAACCACTCTTATTTATCCATGCTTACTTTTATTTAACCACACTCAGCAGAAAGTCTGATGCAGGGTTGAATCCTATGACCCTGGGATTAAGACCTGAGGTGAAATCAAGAGTTTCCCAAAGACCCCATGAGGAATATTTTATTTTTATTATTTTTAAAAATATAATTTATTGTCAAATTGGCTAATATATAGTGTGTACAGTGTGCTCTTGGTTTTGGGGGTAGATTCCTGTGGTTCATCACTTACATAAAACACCCAATGCGCATCCCAGCAAGTGCCCTCTTTAATGACCATCATGCATTTCCCCCTCTCCCACACCCCCCATCAACCCTTAGTTTGTTCTCAGTATTTACAGTCTCTTATAGTTTGCCTCCCTCCCCTCTCTGTAACTTTTTTCCCCTTTCCACTCCCACATGGTCTTCCATTAAGATTCTCAAGATCCACATATGAGTGAACATATATGGTATCTGTGTTCTCTGGCTGACTTATTTCACTTAGCATAATATCTTCCAGGTCCATCCATGTTGCTACACATGGCCAAATTTCATTCTTTCTCATTGCCATGTCATTTTCCATTGTATAGATAAACCACATCTTCTTGATCCATATGTCACTTGATGGACACTTAAGCTCTTTCCATGTTTTGGTTATTGTGGAGAGTGCTGCTATGAACATTGGGATGCATGTGCCCCTATGCATCAGCACTCCTGTATACCTCGGGTAAATTCCTAGCAGTACTATTGCTGGGTCATAGGGGAATTCTATTGTTAATTTTTTGAGGAATTCCCACACTGTTTTCCAGAAGGGCTACCCCAGTTTACATTCCCACCAACAGTGTAAGAGGTTGCCTGTTTCTCCACATCCTCGCCAGCATCTAGAGTCTACTGATGTGTTCATTTTAGCCAGTCTGACCGTTGTGAGGTCTTATCTCAGGTTTTGATTTGTAGTTCCCTGATAATGAGGGATGTTGAGCATCATTTCATGTGTCTGTTGGCCATCTGGATGTCCTCTTTGGAGAAGTGTCTGTTCATGTCTTCTGCCCATTTCTTCATTGGATTATTTGTTTTTTGGGTGTGGAGTTTGGTGAGTTCCTTATAGATTTTGGATATTAACCCTTTATCTGATATGTCATTTGCAACTATCTTTTCCCATTCAGTCAGTTGCCTATTAGTTTTATTGATTGTTTCCTTTGCCGTGCAGAAGCTTTTTATCTTGATGAGGTCCCAATAGTTCATTTTTGCTTTTGATTCCTTTGCCTTTGGAGATCTGTTGAGAAAGAAGTTGCTGTGGCTAAGGCCAAAGAGGTTGTTGCCTGCTTTTTCCTCTAGAGTTTTGATGGTTTCCTGTCTCACATTTAGGTCCTTCATCCTTTTGGAGTTTATTTTTGTATATCATGTGAGAAAGTGGTCTAGTTTCATTCTTCTACATGTTGCTGTCCATTTCTCCCAGCACCATTTTTTAAAGAGATTGTCTTTTTACCACTGGATACTCTTTCCTGCTTTGTCAGAGATTAGTTGGCCATACATTTATGGGTCCAATTCTGGGTTCTCTATTCTATTCCATTGGTCTATGTGTCTGTTTTTGTGCCAATACCATACTGTTTTAATGATTACTGCTTTGTAATAGAGGCTCTTGTAGATATTCAGTTACCAGGTACAGAGGGGCATGATTTGGTGGAGGCAGTCCCACCTCCACTGTGGACGTGCTGCATGTTTCCTGAAGCCCCGTCCTGTTTTTTGATGGGGAGAAAAATGGCAATACCCCAGTCTCTCCTTCATGGACTAGGTGTCCCAAACCACTCTGTTCAAGCCATCCTCACTGTGCCATGGGCACAAATGAGGCAGTTTGTCCTGCTCCACTGACTCCCATACTTCTTTGGTGTTTGCTGGGATTTAAACCTGATGTGTTAAAGATTCCTGCTCCGTGTGTTAGAGTTCCAGAAAAGAGCTACCCCAACCTCTCATAGTGCTATGCCCATGGTTTTCCCCCTCCTGCTAACTTCTACAGCTCCCCAGCATTCAGCTGGGACTTAAATGTGTTTAAGATTCCACTCTGCCCGCCCCAGTTGTGGGGAAGTGCCACTCCTTTGAACAGATATATATCTTCTTCACACAGCACTCCAGGGAGCAGATCACTTTCTCCCACTGCAGACTGCACCTCTGAGCTAGTTAGTGAGCCCAGGACTTCCTCCCCTCCTCCTCCTCAGGTGCATAAACAGGAGAGCCAGCCTCAGTCCAGAGAAAGTCCTGCAGTTAGACATTGGATCTTTCTCCCTCCTGGTCCATGGTTTTTCTCTTATCCAAATACAGTCCTATGCTTCCCAGCCTTTCTTTCTCTTCCCTTTCTCTCTGCAGAAGGTAATCCCCCCCCTCCATTCTTTTGCCATTCCATTTATGTCCCCCAATTTGCAATCATGCACCTATGGCCTGCCAGGTTGTCCATGTGTGCCCCTGGAGATATCTCTGTCACTCTGCAGCCCAGATTCTAGGAATTCAAAGTCCTTTGGCCTCAATACTGCTCTGTTGTGGGAGGAAAGAACTTAGGGTCCTCCTACTTCTCCACCATGTTGTATCTCTCCAATACACCCCCAGAAGGATATTTTAAATGCATAATTGCCATGGTAAGATAGTTTTCACTATCTTAAAAAAAACTTGTGGGCAATATACATGGAGACAAGAAGAGTCTCATGTATACAACTGGATGTTTTGAAATTGGAAGATACTAAACCTCCCATTCAAATGACCCTATAGATACCATTATCCATAACAAAATAATAGTTTGATATCTCAATCTTCCTCTTCCTCTCACTTTCAGTTCTGCACTATTTTCCCACAGTTCCTTAGCACCCAGCACAGTGCCTTACAAAGAATAAACACTCCATAGTCATTTTATCCATGAGTTAACAAAACAAACACAAAAACACATTAGTGCCTTCCTCACCTTTTTTCCTCCCTTGCTAAGTAGGTCACTGATTCCTTAGCTAAGAGTGAGACTCTGGTGCTAGAGAAATGGGATGGACAGTGTTTTGATCATAGAGCCCTGGACTGGGAAAAGAACTAGAATATGGTAGAAAATATGGTGTGCTTCCAGGGATATCAGATTAACTATGTTTCTATTTTATGTAGTAATGTCAATCTGATGATCATGAAAATATTGATTTTCTCTGGGAGCAGAGATGGTTGGGTAGACTATATATCATAAACATTAAACCCTTAAACATTAAACATTAAAATAGAGTTTGAGAGGACACATTTGAATACTTCATCATTTTGTCTAAATGCATTAGTAAGTATTGTATACAGTTTACAGTGATAATCAGAGAATGATGTAACTCATGTATTCATTAGAACAATAAATCTTATGGTAATATAATATGTGTATTATTTAAATTGCCTAAGCCTACACTGCTGATTTTAGACTGTGTAGACTGCTGCAGCATTTTTTTTTAACCAAACGATATAGCTTCTATAAAATCTTAGAGGACAGAAGTCCTGTCTGACATATCACTGTACTCTTATCACTTACTGCTATAACTGAAATATTCATGGTCATAGTATATGTTGAGCATGAGTGAAGGAATGAATGAGCTATTTCCATAAACATTGTAGATTAGAAATTGTGACACAATGAAGCTTGAAATATACCTGCAGAATGGGTGTTGCTTTCAAACTACATAGTCTAAAGGAAAATATTTCTTTTTGTTCAGGCTCTAGTTGAACAAGATGTTAGATATATTTCTAAACAAAATATGCCAACTATTCTTTCACTCATTAAGTGTCTTAATTAGAAACACATCAAAATTATGTCTTGGAACAAGTACAAATTCACCATATTTTACTAATTTTCTCCTGAAATATTGTGTAATTATGAACCTTAAATATTATATGTGTATGTTTTGTTAGACTGTGGAAATACTGCTAGAATAACATGATAAGTAATTAAATATTTTATCATTTTTTTTCTATACTCAAATACAGTGAAAATGAAGCACATAGCATTTTGAATGAACTGGAAATCTATCCAAAATAATTATTTTTGGTGAGCTGTTATTCAATTAAGTTTTTTTTTATGGATGCCAATTCTGGAATAGTAACAAAAATTTACCTATGCATTTCTTTACCTAGACATTTTGATTATAGTATTTTAGTTTAGAAAAATATCTAAATGAAGAACTATGTATTTACAATAAAATGATTTGCTGCATTTTTAATGCCCTCAAAGTTAATTGTTCACCAAAGGAGAATTAGATAAATAAAAATATGCCCATTCAATAGAATATTTGCATTTATTTAAAAAAATTGATCTGCCTGTGCTATCATAGAAGAATATCCAAGGTGTATTGATGAAGGACGTAAAAATATATTAGTCATATAGCATCATCTTATTTCTATAAAAAATGATAATTAACAATCATTTATAATTTTCCATTTGAAAAAGTGAAGAACAATTTTATTTCTTTATATACAAAAAGGAATACTTCCCTTTTATAATATGTGTTCCAACAGTAACATCAAACCTGTAGGTAAATGTAGAAGGTTTATTATATCTACGTCAAGGTGACTTTTGATAAATCCTCCATCCATTTTTTTCCTAAAAAGGAGAATTAGTAACTGTGAAGTATACAATAAACAGAAGTGCACATGTTGTTTGTTCTAGGTATCGTGAACAAATTTTCAAAATAAATGTAATCCACAAAATTTAATTTGTTCATACATGTAATAGGATTTATATGCCAACCTTTCTTAAATTCTGGGATTTCCTTCCATGTTTCCCTGTGGAGAGGACTCCAAAGCATAACATTACTAGCTTTTTTCCATCACCTCCTCCTCCCCTTTGCAACCCGCCTTACCTCCTTCCTTTTCAAAAGATGAGACACTTATTCGGCCATTGAGTTAAAGAACAGAACTTGACATGCATAATGGCTTGTTATTTCTTCTCTTTTCTCATTGGATACCTATGACCAGGGAAGGGTATAATAAATTCTGGGTTTTGGTATCAAGAAATAAACTAACCTGTATATAATTGGCTTTATTAGTATTAAGTGTATGTGGGCTTCACATCTGCTCTACTCTTTTTGTCCTAGTTCTCCTTTAGTTCAAACTTGAGGTGGGAGAGATGGATGTTATTATTGTTTCCCTAAGTCAACACCAACTATCGGATGGGATTCCAAATAGTATTGAAAACATAGCTCAAAGCTCCCCCCCCAAAGTCAAATTACATTATTCTGGTTTTGCCAGTTTTGTTTGATTACAAAACCAAAATATATTGAAAATTTTATAACAATTAAGTAGAAGACCTATACTTAAGGAGTATAATAAGTATCCTAAATATAATTAAATACAGTAAAACAGTATATATGTATTATATTTTTAATAAATATAACAAGATTTAAATGGATAAAATAAAAAGAATAAAATTGTTTCTTTTAACAGGAACAGCTATAGCTAACATTCTGTCACAGCATATTGGGTTCTTAATGACTATTTTAAATATTTGTGATTATCTGAAAATATAATTTGTATATTGGTACAGTCAATTAACAATTGTGATTAAACATTTCCCTTGTTCATAAGATGCCAATAAGCTTAACTTTAATCCTTCCATTGTCAATGGTTGAGATGAATCTCTTTCTTTTAAATCTCCCTTGTATTAGGGATTTAAGTTATTTCCAATTTCTCACCATTGTACATAATATTGCTATACATATCCTTGAGCCAAAATCACTGTTTGCATTTCCTTCATATAGACCTCATACAAAGAAATTGCTGAATACTAATTTAAACAACAAACTGAATTTCCAAAAACAAAATAGGAATTTAAATTCTTAAAGGAGTGAAAAAAGTATACAAGTTTTTCATGAAGGTTTTTACTAAAAAAAAGTAATAAATGTTCATTGTAGAAATATTAGAAAAATGTAGAAGTTGGACTTTTAGAAAATCTATATTAATTTATAAAGTTTTATATACCTTTTAGTTTCAATATCAACCTGGGCTCACTCCCTATTTTTCCTGTAGATACAGTGTAATGCATTAAATTGGGTAACTACAGTTTCCTAATTTCTGTTTTTTCAAGATTAATTACTGGGAGATGCATACACATTTCACATTGAATCCATTAGAGCATTCATCTTACATAATAACACAAATATGTCTGAAGTTACGCTAGCTTAACAGGGAAAAACTGGGTCCAAAATAACATTTGTAAAACAATTTCTGTGGCTTTACAGTCACCGCTTCTGTGGAAGGTACTCCCTTTTCCATTCCCTAATTCAAATATCTCAATAATTCATGGAGTCTCTAGGCCACTGTGCAGCATCCTCTGAGTTAGATGTCTAGGATATCTCGGGAAGCATGGTACTTTCTGCCTTCAGTCTGGCACATTGGGTGAGATCTCTTGATTTTGCTGTCACACAAAGGATTAGCTATACATACAATATATTCAATCCTCACCATGCTTCACATATAGTATTTTCAAATTATACATTTCAAAAATAGATCTCTTTATTCCTCCTCCCCCTATAAATGTATTTCTTAGATAATATTTTCCATCTCAGGGAGAGATACCATTATCCACCTAGTTGCTAAAATCAAATCTAAGAGATCACCCTTGATTTCTTTAGTTTTCTAACTCTTGACATCCAATCCACATCAAATTTTATCAATTTTTCCCAAAACCATATTCTACATATTTCTACTTCTCTCCAGCTTTATTACATTGTCCCTGATCTACGCTTCAACCATATCTGTTAGACTCCTATAATAATGCCTATCTGGCCTTCTGTTTTTACTTCTACTCCAGAAATCTCTCTTTTGCACTGAAGATCTAGGGATATTTCCAAAATGTAAATCATGTCAAGTAACTGCCCTGCTCAAAATCCTGCAATGTCTTTCACAAAGAGATTACACTTTCTACAGTTACTCTAAACTGCAGGGCCTTACATGCATCTGACCTGCCTGAATTTCTGATTTCATTTCATAATTCTTCTGAACTAAGGCTTCCCACTCTACATTTCTCAAATCCTTGAATGGCTGGCTCCTTATCATTTAGATTTCATATCACACAACAATTTAAGTGAAAGAACATCCTGTTACCACACATGCACTGTGATTTCTTTCCTACTTGATGATGCCTTATAACATATTAACTTCATAATTAACTTGAGTACAAAAGCAATTAGTGTTTTTAAAAAAATTTTTTAATGTTTACTTATTTTTGAGAGAGAGACAGACAGAGACAAAGTGCAAGAGGGGAAGGGGCAGAGAGAGGTAGACACAGAATCCGAAGCAGGCTCCAGGCTCTGAGCTGTCAGCACAGAGCCCAACAAGGGGCTTGACCTCATGAACCCTGAGATCATGATCTGAGCTGAAGTTGGACTCGGATGTAACTGACTGAACCACCTAGGCACCCCACAAATAATATTTTTAAAAAATTAATTGGAAAATAAATTTATGAGCAATTATTTCTTTGTGAGAAATTTTCATTTCCATTAAAATGAAAAATAAATTGGCCATATTAAAAATTCCTAGAGAATAGTTTTTCTCACAAATATAAATATAGATTCCATATGTTCTGGCATTTATTGTTTTATTGTTTATGAAAACTAAAATTTTTTCTCTTATAAAAAAGCTCCTAATTTCTTCATTTTTATTGGAAGACTTGTATTTCTTATTATTAAGGTTCTAAATGTTATAGGGTATGTGTAGATATTGAGATTTTTAAAAATTTGCATAATTATTTTGAAAGAAAGAAAAAAGGTGAGTTGCTGAGGGACAGAAGGAGAGAGAGAGAGAGAGAGAGAAAATTTCAACTAGGCTCCACACTGTCAGCACAGATCCTGACATGGGGTTTGAACCCACAAACCATGAGATCATGACCTAAGCCAAAGTCAGAGACTTAACCAACCAAGCCACTCAGGTGCCCCAATTTTCAGATTTCTTGATAATGTTCAACACTTTCAAAGAGCACATTCTCATGATTTATAACACCAGAAAGCCAGCTTCATATATTAATTTTGTTGATTTTGTTTTTACCTGTTCCTCAAGGGTAACTACAGGGAGTTCCCTCCCGTTCTGCTTCTTCAGATCTATCAACTGCTCCCTGGTCGCTTTAGTCTTTTTATGGCTTTTTTCCCTCTATGTTCCAGAGCCTTGACTGAGTGTTATACAGTGTTAGTTTTGCTATTATTTTTTTTTAATTTAACTATTTATTTTGAGAGAGAGATTGAGAACATAACATGGGAAAGGGCAAAGAGGGAAAGAAAAATCCAAGCAGCACAGACCCTCACTGAAAATCCTCACTGTCAGCACAGTGGGAGATGATATCTCTGATATTTTAAGAGCCTCATTATGAGATCATAACCTGAGCAGAAGTCAAGAGTTGACTGCTTAGCCGACTGAGCTACCCTGACACCCCTTTACTATTACATTTTTTAGTTCATTTATAGTTATTTCTTATGTGATCTACTTCAATTTTCCATGTATTTATGTTTTCACACACACACACACACACACACACACACACACACACTATATCACATTTCTCCTTAGCTTCATTCCTTTTTGTAACTTTTACATGGGGGTGAAGGGTTGGATGGAGATGATCAACTGAACTTAAGTGGTTCTTTTAAAAGACAGCTGCTAGGCTTCCTGTTTTCAAAACTCTATTGCATTAAATGCCAATATCACATTAGTTTCTGATAGATGTGCTATAAGAATATTTTCATGGTCAAATCTTAAAATGCTTAAAATTGTATCTATTTGAAGGAATTTTACATATAAAAGGATCTTAAAATGTCCACAGTAAAGGAACACATTAACTTTGTTTAATCTATTATTTTAACATATATACACTAACATTCTGTTTTGATGGTTGGCCTTCATTACAAAGTCCATCATAATGTCATACAGTAGCTTGTCTTGCTCAATACTAACACAGATTTGCTGTCAGTGTATAAAGAAATGAGACAAAAGTATTACTTTTCAAATTCCATTAACATTAGACTTTTGGATATGATTTAGGTTTTACAAATTAGATGGAGCAAGCTTTAACCATAAAAGGTAAGATAAGTTCTTAATTGGGGTGCCTTGGTGGCTCGGTTGGCAAAGCGTCCGACTTTGGCTCATGTCATGATCTCCCAGTTTGTGGGTTTCAGCCTTGCATCAGGCTCTGTGTTGACAGCTCAGACTCTGGAGCCTGCTTTGGATTCTATATCTCCCTTTCTCTGTCTGCCCACCCCCCCACTTATTCTCCCCTACTTCTCAAAAATAAATAAATGTTAATTTTTTTTAAAATTCTTAATTGAGAATTTTACTTTTCAGTGGAGTTACTTATGGCAAGAGAGGCAGGGAGCAGACATGTTTGCTAATAAGAATTCTTAGAGAGATTCCATGGTCCTGGAAGTAACAGTTTTGGTAGAAATTTCCAGTCAGTCCCAATCTACTGAGGGGCAGAAGTGACATGTACACTGGTCTCTGGGTCTATGGTTTGGGAACAATGGCTAGAAATTCAGGTTTGCATTTGTCAATTTCATCCTCTAATTCTCTCTTGATAAACCTAAGTCTATTTAAAGTCATTAGAAATAATGTGGTTTTTTTGTGTGTGTTTATTTTTTTGTGTTTAGTAATTGTTACCAAAAAGGTGGGGGGGAAGGCAACAAAAGAGTCTCGAAATGAAATGGGAATCAAGAAAGGTTATCTGACATGATTGGGGTTTACAACAAGAAAGAAACTATCACCATCAGAGAATGAAAAGCCAGTAAAGCAAACACAGATATCTGGTGACAGCATTACCATTCTAGGTTATGGTACCACTGTTATAAAGCACCAGTGCAGGATGTTTTAAAACAGCAGCCCTAGCAAGTCTCTTTTATGAAGGTTAATGTATTGATAGGTACACAGAGAGACCCCAATAATGTAATTGAGACATTTTGGTGAATTCAAATAAATTTGTACATCCAAAACTTTTTTTTTTTTTTAGTTTATGTATTTATTTTGAGAGAGAGAACATGAATAGGGGAGGGACAGAGAGAGAGGGAGAGAGAGCATCCCAAGCAGGCTCTGCTCTGTCAGCATGGAGCCTGATGCAAAGCTTGAACTGATGAACTATGAGATCATGACCTGAGCTGAAACCAACTGTTGGGTGCTTAACCAAATGACCCACCCAGGCGCCCATGTATATCTCCTGAATTCTAAATTCCATGAGATTCTTCTGACAGCAGAGGCTGTCCCTTTATAAGTGCAATGAAGTAATTCATGCCCTGAAAACCCTTGTAATGACATCATTTGCACTGTTTCAATTGTCAACCTGTTCATGCTCCATTCTCTCATCCCTCCCTAATTATGTCTAGATTTATAACTGTATTAAATCCTAGCTTGCACAGAGAATTGCACACAATTTTAACTCAAGAGGAAGATTTACATACCAAAATAATTACTAGATCATATTAATTTATGTCAGTGTAAATCCTACAACCATGGTGGAAATGGATTCAGAATGCTACATGAGAGAAGAGCCTTACATTTAACTAAAACTGTCTTCATCAGTAGGGGCATATCAATCCTTTATCAAAGGGACCAATTCCTGGTTGTCTTACCATCTGGACTCCATGTTGGTCAATGCTGAGTGCATTTGAGTTGGTGGGAATGGTTTGACATAACATTATAGGAAGGAATCCCAGAGGTGGCACATGGATTTCTGGTTTATATAATCTAAGTAGTAAAAGGTGAGAAGCAAACCAAATCCTCTTGTGACCATTGTTGATACCTTGGCAAACTCATTAATGGGATTTACTAGCTGGAGAACACTTATCCCAGAGATACTTTTAGCAGGGTATAGACAATGTATTTATAATCATTTATCATTAACACACCTGAAATGTATGAATCTATGAAATCTTTTACATGTGGCTCCATGAAAAAAAATATCACCTAAACTGTGCAACTGTTGGAGTATTAATTGAAGATACTTCATGACCAAAATAGCTTCCTTTTGAGAAACACACATCACTCTGGGACCTCCTCTCTTTTTTTTTTTTTTTTATTTTTATTTATTTCTAGGAGAGAGAGAGAGACAGCGTGAACAGGGGAGGGTCAGAGAGAGAGGGAGTCACAGACCGAAACAGGCTCCAGGCTCCGAGCTGGCAGCCAGCACAGAGCCCGACGCGGGGCTCGAACCCACGAACCGCGAGATCATGACCCAAGCGAAAGTCGGACGCCCAACCGACTAAGCCACCCAGGCGCCCCTGGGACCTCCTCTCTTAAAATGGGCCAAGCAGCATCCTAATGTGAAAAGCCAAGACCTGGAGAGTGGTTTTGGTAATCCATATTGCTTCAGGTCTCATCTGGGTTTCACCATTATCTGCATCCTTAAAAGTATTGCCACCATTTGATACAGAATAAGAGCACTGATTCTCACTTGGTAACCTGATCCTTCATGTTACTTCCATACCATTGGCCAGAACTTGATCTATGAGTCATAGACATTTGAAAGGGAGGCTAGAAAATGTAGTCTGAATTCTGGATTGTCAGATTTCTCACTAAAAAAATAGAGGATTCACTTATAAAGGAAAACAAGCTGTATATTGAGACAGTTCACTGTCTCTAACACAGGTGGTAGAGAGAAGGAAATCAAAGAGCTTTATAAGGACTTCTGAAGAAGGACAATCAGGTTGGATCAGAGTGACTTGTTAGGTGGATGGATATTGGACCATAAACAGACTCCTAGCCTAAGTTTGAGACTCTTGATTTTGACCTCCCTTGTTCCTTTGTTGGCTTTAGTCACCATCAGGGCAATGCTTCCATTACTCAATCTTTGTTCAACTGCCACAATTCATATAATCCTGTCTGTTTGTAGCACTTTTAACCATTTTGTTTTCAGTCATATTTCCGAAAAGTAAAGGTAGTTTTGATGATTAAAATGTATCTGTGTGGAATCTACAATAACAAATAAATAAGCAAAATAATATGAAACAAACTGATGGATACAGAGAACAGACTATTGGTTACTTAAGGGAAAAGAGATTGGGGGTAGCACAGAATGGATGAAGAGTCAACAGTATGGTGACGGGTAATAATTTGGTTTGTGGTGATCACTTTATAGTGTTATACAGATATAGAATTATAAAGCTGTCCACCTAAAACTTCTATTAAAAGAAGAAATTCACATTATGCCCAGAATGACTTTGGGTTTTGTTAATATAGATTTTCAAAAATTTTAAGATCTGTTATATAATGTTTAATTTTAATACAAATTAGTTTTCAAAAAAAGTTTATTCAAGTTCTTTCTTTATTTTCAGCATATCTTTTATTATACCTCACAGTAGTTCAGTTAGATTTTAGGTTCCATTTATAAACTTGATTATAAAAAAGAATAAATGCATGACAAAACCCACTACAGTGTTGATATAAATCTCTGTGTAAGAACATATGGTAGGTAGGTGTGTTTATAATATTAACTTATCCTTTTAATTAAAACTTAATCTATAAGGACTTTTGTAGTGTTTTCTATCAAGCCAGGACAGAGGACACTTTACAAAATTGTCAAGTTTTTTTGTCACATTATCTTTGTAGTAAACCTCCATATCAAACCCCAAACCACACCAATATTTAACGCTTATGAATTGGAGAGAGAGAGAGAGAGAAAGAGAGAGAGAGACAGAGAGACAGAGAGACAGAGTATGAGTGGGGAGGGGCAGAGAGAGAGGGAGACACAGAATCCGAAGCAGGCTCCAAGCCTGAGATGTCAGCATAGAGCCTAAGGTGAGGCTTGAACCAACAAACCATGAGATCATGACCAGAGCCAAAGTTAGAGCCCAACCAACTGAGCCACCCAGGTGCCCCAAACCACACCAGTCTTAAATTCTTAAACATCTATAGAACTAATGAGGTAAACCCTTGCCAGGGTTTATGCAGATGTGGTAACAAAGAGCCTGGAGGAAATACTTTTAGCCTACATACAAGAAAGAGACTAGACTCCAGGAAAAATGTCTTCAGGAATCAAGCAAGAAACTGTATTAGGATTCAAAGTAGTAATTAATAATAAGTCTATAGTTAATTAAAAATAGAATCACTGTGTTGTATATCTGAAACTAATGTAACATTGTGTCAATTACATTTCAGTAAAAAAAAGAAGATAAAGACCAGCCTAAAGGTATTAAAAGCATATATTTTTAAATTTTTTTTAATTTTTGAAATACAAAGAGACAGAGCACAAATTGGGGAGGGGCAGGGAGAGAGAGAGAGACACAGAATCTGAAACGGACTCCAGGCTCTGAGCGGTCAGCACAGAGCCCAACCCGGCTCAAACTCATGAACCGTGAGATCATGATCTGAGCCAAAGTCAGATGCTAAACCAACTGAGCCATCCAGGGTCCCCTTAAAAGCATATTAATAAACACTAAACACTTCCTATGAGGTATTAGTTTGTAATCTCGATTCTGGACATTAAGATTTGGTTACATGAAAGTGGGCCACTGTGTTTGCTCTAGGCAAAAGATCAAGTAAAATAGCAAATAGAAGGATGGGCTGTTCGACTAAGGTCTCCATGGATCAATGGGAACGCCACAGCACCAGCAGCCCATGGCAGGGGCGCACACAGTGCCAAGAGCAGGCACATCCTCATACCACATGTCAGTACTTACAGCATCAGGACCTGGCATCTTCCCTGGCAAAGATCCCTTCAGGGTATTGTGAGAGCACAGTGTGTGGGCAGTAAATTTGGTGGCATCTGTGGCTGAACACTTCTTTGTTGTCCATAATACCATAAGTGATCACTGATGATAATAATAGAAAATATGTCCATTTATCTTTGTGCCACATACTTTCCAAGGGCTACCTGTATTGACACACTGAATTCTGGGAACTTAGCCTTTTGCTCTAAGTCACATATAATGTGGGGCAGCTGCATGGCTCAGTCCATTAACTGTTTGACTTCAGCTCAGGTCATGATCTCAGAGTTTGTGAATTCCAGCCTCGTGTTGGGCACTGGACTCTGCTAACAGCTCAGAGCCTGGAGCCTGCTTCGGATTCTTGTCTCACTGTCTTTCTAACCCTCCTCTGCTCATTCTTCTGTCTTTCTCTCTCCTTCAAAAATAAATAAATATTTAAAAAGTTTTTAAGTCACATCCAATATGCATTGAATCAAGATTCAAACTCAAAATCTCTATTTCTAAACACTAAGCTGGGCTGACAGAGTATATGATTAAAGGAACACATTAGAGGATCCTGGAATGGTTTGGAAACTTGAAGGATTAGCAGGAGTGAGGATTAGCATAGAGAGGAGGTGTCACAACCAGAAAAATTGTAAGGGGCCTTTGACATAACTTAGTTTCGCTCTTAAATAAAATGGATTATCTTAAGTAATTCAAAGGTGAAATGTGTGCCTCTGAACATGATCTTGACCAAATTCATTTATGAAATTGAACTTTTTCCCTTTGCAATATATCCATAGGAAAGATGGAGCCCAGATTAACATAGGTATACATTTCCAACAGTTTGCAGTTAAAAATTTTCAAAAGTAAGATACATTTTCTGAAAATCAAAACAATGTTTATACAAATATTGCATCTATGGACACAGGTATAGACTATTTTTCCCTCAATGTTAACAGATAACAATTTCAATAGATATTAGCTGCATAAAAATTAATTATGTTGTAAATGTAAAGAATACCAGATTCCAGATTGTATAATTAATATATTTTGTTTTAAAATATTCAAATTTATGGATTGTATGTTAGATTTATGTTGAAGGGTTTTTTTTTAAATTTTTAATGTTTGTTTATTTTTGAGAGAGAGAGAAACAGAGCATGAGTGGGAGACTGGCAGAGAGAGAGAGAGAGAGAGAGAGAGAAACAGAATCTGAAGCAGACTCTAGTCTCTGAGCTGACAGCACAGAGCCCAGTGCAGGGCTTGAAGTTCCCAACCTCTAGATCATGACCTGAGCCAAAGTCAGACCTCAACCAACTGAACCACCCAGGCACCCTGATTTATGTTGAATTCAATTACAAATATTAAATAGAGTTTCTATCCTCATTAAAAATTTTCAAGTCTCAGGGTGCCTGGATGGCTCAGTGGGTTAAGCATCTGACTTTGGCTCATGAGCTCACAGTTTTGAGTTGGAGCCCAGCATCGGACTCTGTGCTGGAAGTTCAGAGCCTTGAGCCTGCTTCATATCTATCCTCTCTCTGCCCCTTTCCCTGATTGCACTCTCTGTCTCTTAAAAAAATAAATATTTTTTAAAAATTAAAAAAAATTTCAAGTCTCAACTCATAGAAAATTAGTATTCAAACTTAAAAAATTACCCACCTTTTAGTAATTATTAATAACTAATCCCAAATATAAACTTTAAAACAAATTGTACATATAAGCAATCATTACATGCTATACATTTTATGAGCATAGTCCAAATACTTAAAATATAGATCTTTAAAAAATAAAGATGAAATAATTTTTTATCTTTCTAATCACAAGAACTTCAGAGCATTTTTAACTCAGAAAATGAACTACAAGACAGAGAACTATTTGTTTTTAAATATAATGGTTCTAAATCCCTATTTCTGATAATCTCATATTTTCCCCAAATGTTGCCAGTTTATCAGACAACATAAAATCATCATTACTTAATATCATGATGTAGCAGATAAGAGCTTAAATTAGGATGTGTAAATATTTTATCTGATTTTTTGTTTTTGTTTGTTGTTTTTGAATCATTGGTGCTAATTTTAGTAGGCTATTTCTTTACAGGAGTATTTTAAGGTCATTTTCTAATTTTGAGATTTATTTAGTTTAAACTAGTTAATATAACCCATATACCATGTTTACCTGCTATATGTAAGCTGGACTTTTTCAGAATGGAGTAAAACCTTGGTTTATGAGCATAATTCCTTCCAGAAACATGCTTGTGTTCCAAAGCATTTGTATATTAAAGCAAATTTCCCCACAAGAAATAATGGAAACTCAGATGATTTGTTCCACAACCCAAAAATATTCATATAAACATGATTATAATACTGTAATATAATACTAAATAATAAAATACAAAATATAAAGGAAAATAAAAAAATTAACTTGCACTTACCTTTGAAAACCTTCGTGGGTGGTGTGTGGGAGATGACAGAGGAGGGTTAATTGTGTAGGATGACTTTCACTGCCACTAATGGATGTTGACTACAGTACAGTTTTATTTTCTTTTTATTTATTTTTTTATGTTTTTTATTTATTTCTGAGAGAGACAGAGAGACAGAGAGACAGACAGACAGCGTGATTATGGAAGGGTCAGAGAGGGAGACACAGAATCTAAACAGCTAGCTCTGAGCTAGCTGTCAGCTAGCTGACAGAACACAGAACTGTCAGCTGTCAGCACAGAACACAATGCAGGGCTCAAACCCACAGAATGTGAAATTTTGACCTGAGCCGAAGTCGGACGCTTAACCGACTGAGCCACCCAGGCACCTCGACTACAGTACAGTTTTAATAAAGTCCTGTCATATACTGTATATAATGTAACTGGCAATAAGGCAGCAGAGGAAAGGGTCTCTATCTGCAGACAGCCTGACCTAGAGTGAAGCAAAGCATTCCTCAGCTTACTCTTGTGTGGAAAAGCAAAGGACTGTCCATAGGTGTTTTGAAGTGACAAAACATACACTAGTGCCAGTTGTAAATACCTTCCAAGGTTCTGAAAAATGACTATTTCTGCCAAACACCTCTTTCTGAGACCGAGCATCCAAGCATGGGAGACAGTCTCCCACAATCCCACAGCAGGCACATGTGCAAGAGACAGAGAGAGAGAGAGAACCATTGGCTCAGTTGTGATCCTGTGACATTGGGCATCACATAGTAGTACTTGTATTGCAAGACATCACTCATTTATCAAGTTAAAATTTATTAGAAATGTTTGCTCGTCTTGTGGAACACTTACAGAACAAGTTACCCTCAATTGCAGTTTTTACTGTACATTGGAAAGGAGGAAATTACCGAGAGTGCCATTTTTACCCACCGTCTCGTAGAACTTTACTCTTCCTTAAGGGTAATATCCTATTGTGTACATTCTGCATGACCTTCTGATATATAACAGCTTTACACAAGGTGCCAGACAAATATTAAAAGTTAGTAAAGCATAATTCCATATGTATTTTTAAATGCAAAATTTTGTATTAAAATGTATACTTCTATGGGGCTCCTGGGTAGCTCAGTCAGTTGAACGTCTGACTTGCTTTTGGCTCTGGTCACGATCCCATGGTTGTGATATTGGGCTCCTTGCTGAGTGCGAAGCTTGCTTAAGATTCTCTGCTCTCCCTCTGCTTCTCTCTCCCACCAGCACATTCTCTCTCTCTCTCTCTAAAATAAAATAAATAAATAATATAACTTCTCATTTTTAGATAACTGCTATTCGATCTTTGGTATGCAATTACTTTTCATTTTTTTCATTTTTAAATGTTTAAAAATGCTTGTTTATTTTGCAAGAAAGAGAGAGACAGAGAGAGGGAGAGAACATGAGGGGAGAGAGGCAGAGAGAGAGAGAGAGGGTGAGAGAGAATCCCAAGTAAGGATTCCATGCTGTCAGCACAAAGTCTAATAATGCAGGGTTTGATCTCACAAACTGTGAGAAATCAAGAGTCAGATGTTTAACTGACTGAGCCTCCCTGGTACCCTGGTATGCAATTATTTTTAGTTATCAGTGATGCACAGTAGGAAGAGGCAACAACAACAACAAAAACATACTGGGACACCAGTGTGGCTCAGTTGGTTCAGCATCCAACTCTTGTTTTCAGCTCAGGTAATTATCTCCTGCTTCATGCAATGGAGTCCTGTGTCGGTCTCAATGCTAAGCTTGGAGACTGGTTAAGATTCTCTCTCTCTCTCTCTCTCTCTCTCCCCCCCCCCACCTTCTTCCCCACTCATGCTCTCTCTCTAAAATGAAGAAAAATAATAATAAATAAAAACAATAAATACACATACTTTAAATATATCTTTTAAAATATTTTGAAACACTATTTTCAAACACTATTTTTGTAAGCTATGTGGTATGATCACTATGAACAGTATATTTTTTAGATCTTCTACCTAAATAAAAAAAATAATTAACAACACATATTGTGCTTTAAAATTTTTGAAGTCAGAAATTAAATATCACCAGAGCATAAAAAAGATTTATGAAAGTCCTGTTCTTTCTAATCATATTTTTTGTTATAAATTTTATTTACTTTGAAACAACTATGATTTATATGATACTTTTACAGCATTCAATTCCCACTCTCCATGTTTAATATAAAATATATAATAGAGGGTTTTGTTGGTTGTTTTTTAAACCGAGAGTTAAGTAGCTAATACCTTCAATAAATATTATTTGCTCACATACTATTGAAAGTACAGTTTGTCAGTACATCATAAATCACTCAAACTATCCTTACTTTGTTTTTCTTTTTTCTCTTTCTTTCTTTCTTTCTTTCTTTCTTTCTTTCTTTCTTTCTTTCTTTCTTTCTTTCTTTCTTTCTTTCTTTCTTTTCTCTCTCTTTCTTTCTTTCGACCTTCAGCCATCAATCCCTCAATCCCTGCCTCTGGCAACCACCAATCTACTCTATATCCATGAGTTTGTTTTTCCCTTTTATTTGTGTGTTTGTTTTAGATTCTGCATATAAGTGATATCATATGGTATTAGACTTTCTCTAATTTATTTTACTTAGCATAATGTCTTTGAGAGCCATTCTTGTTCTTGCAAATGACAAATTTCAGTTCTTTATATGGGTGAATAATACTTCAGTGTGTGTGTATCTGTGTGTGTGTGTGTGTGTGTGTGTATCTACAATGTATCCATTTATCCATTGATGGACCATTAGGTTGTTATCCATGTCTTGGCTATTGCAAATAATGCTACAATGAAGATGGGAGTGCAGATAACTTTTTATATTAGTGTTTTTGTTTTTGTTGAATAAATACCCAGAAGTAGAATTGCTTGATCACATGGCAGTTCTATTTTTAATTTTAGGAAATTCCATACTGTTTACATTGGTGGCTGCTGCAATTTACATTCCCATCAACTGTGCACAAAGGTTCTCTTTTCTCCACAGCTTCACCAACACTGGTTTTTTTCTTTTCATTTTTTTATTTAATTATTTGATAGCACTTATACTAAGTATGAGGTAATACCTCACTATGGTTTTGATTTACATTTCTCTAATGTTTAGTGATGTTGAAGATCTTTTCACGTATCTGTTGGACAGCTGTATTTCTATTCAGACCTCCTGCCCATTTTTTTTTTTTTAAATATTTTTTAATGTTTTATTTATTTCTAGGAGAGAGAGAGAGAGACAGCGTGAGCAGGGGAGGGTCAGAGAGAGAGGGAGTCACAGACTGAAACAGGCTCCAGGCTCCGAGCTGGCAGTCAGCACAGAGCCCGACGCGGGGCTCAAACCCACGAACCGCGAGATCATGACCTAAGCGAAAGTCGGACGCTTAACCGACTAAGCCACCCAGGCGCCCCCCTCCTGCCCATTTTTTAATTGGAACTTTTTTCCCTATTGAATTATATGAGTTGTTTTTTTTTTATGTATTTTGGATATTAGTCCCTTATCAGATATATGATTTATAAATATTTTTTCACATTCAGTAAGTTGCCTTTAGAGCTCTTCACTCTATAGAGCTTTTTAGTATGATGTAGCCACAGTTACTTATTTTTGCTTTTGTTGCTTTTGGTGGGTGCCAGATTCACAAATTATCACTAACATCTGTGTCAGGGAGTTTACCATCTATGTTTTATTGTAGAAATTTCATGGTTGCAGGTTTAAAATCAAGTCTTTAATCCATTTTGAGTTAACTTTTGTGTTTGGAGTAAGATAGTGGTTGAATTTCATTCCTTTGCAGTGATTGTCTAATTTTCCCATCACTGTTTTTTAAAGAGACTGTTCTTTCCCCTAGTTTTTGGTTTCTTGGTTGTAAAATAATTGGCCATGTATGCATGGGTTTATTTCTGGGCTCTCCATTCCTTTCCAATGATCTACATGTATGTCTTTATGTCAATACCATAGCGTTTTGATTAGTGTGGCTTTGTAATATAGTTTGAAATCAGGGAGCATGGTACCTCCAGCTTTGTTCTTCTTTTTTTAAGATTGCTTTTGCTACTTAAGGTTTTTTGTGACTCCATAAAAATCTTAGGATTACTTGTTCTGTCTCTTTGAAAAATGCCATTGAAATTTTGATAGAGATTGCATTGAACCTGTACAGTTCTAGGTAGTATGGACACATTAACAATATTGATTCTAACCAAAAGCATACAATATCTTACCATTTATTTGTGTCTTCTTCAATTTATTTCATTAATATCTTGTAGTTTTCACTATATCTTTCATCTCCTTTGTGGAATTTATTCCTAGTATTTTATTATTTCCATAGCTATTGTAAAGGGTATTGTTCTCTTTTTCTTTTTCTGATAGTTTGTTATTGGCGTATAGAATGCAATTGATTTTTATGTATTGATTTTATATCCTGCAGCTTTATTGAATTCATTCATTAATTTTAACAATTTTTAATGTAGTTTTAGGATCATCTATATATATTTTATGCCATCTGCAAAATATGACAATTTTACTTCTTACTTTCTAATTTGAATGCCTTTAATTTCTTTTACTTGCCTAATTGTCCTGACTAGAACTTCTAATACTATGTTAAATAAAGGTGGCAAAAGTTGGTTTCCTTGTCTCGTGCCTAATCTTAGAGGAAAAGTTTTCAAATTTTCATCATTGAATATAATATTAGTTGTGAGCTTGTTATATTATGGCTTTTATTATGTTGTATCTATATCTACTTTGTTGAGAATTTTTATCACAAATGAATTTGTTGAATTTTTAAGTGTTTATTATGTATCTATTGAGAAGAAATGATTGATCATATGACTTTTATTCTTTATTTTGTTCCTGTGGTGTATCACATTGACTGATTTGCAGACGCTGAAACATAACTTGCATCCCCAGAAAAAGTTGTATTTCTTCATGTTGTATGATCCCTTTAATGTATTGTTGGAGTTAGTTTGATAATATTTTGTTGAGAAATTTTTCATCTATGTTCATCAGGAAGATTGGCATGAATTTTTTTTTCTCATGGTATCCTTTTCTGGCTTTGGTATCAGGGTAATGCTAGCCTAATAAAATGAATTTGGAAGAATCCCTCACTCTTCTTTTTTGGATTGGTTTGAAAAGAATTGGTATTAATTCTTTGAATGTTTGGTAGAGTTCATCAGTTAAACGATTTTTTTGTTTGTTGTGGGCTTTTTAGTTATTGATTCAATCTCTTTACTAATAATTAGTCTGCTCAGATTTTCTTTATCAACATTACTTAGTATTGGTAGGTTTTATGTTTCTAGGAATTTATCCATTTCTTGTAAGTTGTCCAATTCATTGGCATGTAATTCTTCATGGTAGTCTTATGATTCTTCGTATTTCCACTTTTCTTTTTTTTTAATTTTTTAATGTTTTATTTATTTCTGAGAGAGAGAGAAACTGCGTGAGCAGGGGAGGGTCAGAGAGAGAGGGAGATACAGAATCTGAAGCAGGCTCCAAGCTCTGAGCTAGCTCTCAGCACAGAGCCCGATGCGGGGCTCGAACCCACGAACTGTGAGATCATGACCTGAGCTAAGTCAGACGCCTAACCAACTGAGCCACCCAGGCGCCGCTATATTTCCACTTTCCATTCTAATTTTGATCCTTCTTTCTTATTTTTCTTGGCGAATGTGGCTAAAGACTTGTCAACAAACAAATCTTAGTTTCACTAATCTTCTCTATTGTCATTTTAGTCTCTATGTCATTTATTTTTGGTCTAATCTTCATTTCCTTCTTTTTACTAACTTAAAGCTTTGTTTGTTCTCTTTCTAGTTCCTTGAGGTGTAAAGTTGGGTTATTTATTTGAGATTTTTGTTGTTTTTTTGAGGCACGCATTCATTGGTATGAACTTCTCTCTTAAAACTGCTTTTGCTGCATCCCACAAGTTTTGGTGTATTTCCTTTTTTAAAAAAATCTCAAGGCATTTTTCATTCTCTTATTTCTTCTTTGGCCCATTGGCTCTTCAAAAGCATGTTGCTTAAGCTTCATATATTTTTGAGATTTCTAGTATTCTTCATGTAATTAATTTTTATTTTTATATCATTGTGGTCAAAAAAGATGCTTGATATGATATTTATCCTCCCAAGTTTACTTAAATTTGCTTTGTAGCCTAACACATGACCTAGCCTGGAGAAAGTTCCATGTGTTTTTGAGAAGAATGTGCATTCTGTTGGTTTTAGATGACATTCTATATATATCTGGTAATTCCATCGGGTCTAACTTGTCATGTAAGGCTGATATTCTTTTATTGATATTCTGTCTGTATTATCCATCTATTCATGTAAGGGGGATATTAAAAGTCCCTGAAATTATTGTAGTGCGGTTTAGTTCTCCCTGTAATCTGTTGATATTTGCTTTATCTTTTTAGGCATTCCTATGTTAGGTGTATAAATATTTACAAATATTAATCATCTCGTGTGATTGACCCTTTTATCATTATGGAACACTCATCCTTGTCTCTCAGTACACTCTTTGCTTTAAAGTCTATTTGACATAAGCATAACTACCCCAGCTTTCTTTTGGTTTCCATTTCCATATTTTTCCATTCCTTCACTTTCTCTCCATGTGTGTCCTTATATATGATGCAGTCTGCTGTAGGTAGTATATAGATGAATCTTATGTTTTGTTTTTTTTTAATCCATTAAGCCTCTCTATGTCTTTTGATTGGAACATTTAGTCCATTTACATTTAAAGTAATATTAATAGTTATCTATTTATTGCCATTTAGTTGCTTATTAGCTGTTTTTGTAGCTCCTCTCTTTAACTTACTCTCTTCTTTTGTGGTTTGATAACTTTCTTTAACAGTATACTTATATTTCTTTATCATTTTTGTGTATAATGAATGTAATTTTTTGCTTTGTGGTTACAATGAGCCTTATAAATAACTTGTATCTATAGCAGTCTATTTTAAGTTGATAAACACTAAGTTTGATATTATTCTAAAGCTTCGTATTTTTACTTTTCACTCCCCCACCCATGTTTTAAGATTTTGATAGCTTATTTTATATGTTTTTATCATGTATATCCCATAACTAATTATTGTAATTATAGTTTTTTAAAACTATTTTTGTCTTTTAACCTGCACACTCATCTTCTAAGTGACTAAGCCACTACCTATCCAATATACTTACCTCTCCAGTAAGATTAACTTTTTCCTGTTTTCTTGTTATTAGTTAGCACCCTTTCTTTTCAGCCTAACAAAGGCCCTTTCACATTTCTTGTAAGGCCAGTTAGTGCTGATGAATTCCTTCAGTTTTTGCTTGTCTGAAAAATTGTTTATGTCTGCATCAACCCTAACTAATAACTTTCAGGGTAGAGTATTCTTGGTTGGATATTCTTTTTTTGAATACTTTGAATATATTGTGCCACTCCCTTTGCCCTACAAGTGTAGCTGAAAAACCTGCTCATGTTCTTATGAGGGTTCCATTGTACACAATGAATTGTTTTCCTCTTGCTGTTTTTAGTATTCTTTCCTTGTTTGTAACTTTTGGCATTGTAATTTTAATGTATGTTGGTGTGGTTCTGTTTGTGTTTCCCTTATTTTTAACTTTCTGAGCTCCCTGAATTTGAACATCTGTTCTTTTTCCAAGTTAGGAAAACTTTCAGACAATATGTCTTCAAATAAGATTTCTGGTCCTTTCTCTCTTCCCTTTCTGAGAGCCCTATAAATATGAATGATAGTCAACTTGATGTTGTCCCATAAGCCACTTATGCTATCTTCACTTTTTTTTTTTCCTTTTTACTCTTCTGACTGATGAATTCTCCCATTTCTTCTAGGTGGCTAGTCCTTTCTTCTGATTCATCCAGTCTGCTGTTGAATTCTTCTAGTGTGTTTTTTTGAATCAGTTTATTGTATTCTTCAGCTCTGTGACTTCTATGTGATACTTCTTTACTTTTTTCATATCTTTGTTGAAGTTCTCATTGTGTTCATCTTTTGTTCTCCCTAGTCAGTGAGCATTTTTAGGATTATTATTTTACACCCTTTATCAGGTAAATTGTTTCATTAAGCTTTTTTCCTATAATTTTATATTGTTCTTTCAATATTAGTAATGAAATAATACTTAAAAGTATGAAAAATCATCCGTAATGGTGGTGAACTAATCTAAATTTTTAAAATACAAAATTGATTCTCCTCGAGTTCACTTCTGTGATTGAGTATATTTGGCGGAAACCACATCTGATTTATATTTCCTGAATTTACCTGTATCTTCACAGGTTACACATTGTTAACTATTTAACAATAAAGTTTTCTGCTTCTTTGAAGGTAGCAGGCTTTCACTTTTAATAACACCATGTTAAAAGTAGTTTTTACTTCAATTTTATGAATGGAGTAATTAAGGCACAGGGATTTTAAGGTGTCACTGATAAAATATTGAGACTCAACTGGATGGCATTTTTCACTGGAAATTATATGTAAACTTAAATAACAATTATTCGATGCAACTTTCTGGGTCTGCTAGTTCATAATAGACATTGTATGGTAGCTTAAGACATCATATTCATACACATTCATCTGCTAATACGTTCATTTTCAAGCACTCTATGCACTGGGATAAAAGGTATGTCCTATGTCATATGCTGAGTGAGCTGCCCATTTAACAAAGGACTAAATTCTTTGATTGGAGAATTTGTTATGGAAGATGAATGAATCAAGATGTGAGTGGAGTGAATGCAAAGAGGTGGTTTCTACAATGCCCATTAAAAATAGAGTTCCTTCAGAAGAAGGAAGTTGTTCTTCACTGTAGATTTACGATAGCTGACCCCTTCTGAAGAGACATAATAAGATTTACAAATAATTTACAAATAATAAGATTTACAAATCACTATGCTTGAATAGTATTCCAGAAAATTGAAAGTATACCACCCTCCTGGAAATTACAACAATGATGAGTAAAGGGACACTTATACTTCTGGCAGATGTTATGGTGTGTTGGTTGTGGAGGGGGGAGTCATTGCTAAGAGATACATAAGGTCGTTATTGGTCCCAAGGGGCAGTTGAGTTTTAGAGCAATCAGATAAAGGGTAGGTTCAGAGAAGTAATGAAGATTTGAGAGAATTTGCTAGGGAGCCAGATTAGAAGCCAGACTAGGTAGAATATGGCCTTCTCTTTGAGAATTTTCTTAGGTAATTATTCTCTAGATCAGGATAATCTTAGTGGAAGCACTTAGATCCTATAACCCCCTTAATTCCTGATAACTGTGGAGTCTTGTCTACTTGTGAGAAAAAGGCTTTTATGCAGAGAACAAATGAAGTTCTGCTGGCCTCTTTTAATTCAAAATTTGGTATTTCTAATCTACTAAATGGGAATAAAATATATTTATAGTTACTAAAATACATTTAAATATTATTTTGTGAATATTTTCTTTAAAAGATGTGGAATAATCCATATCCCCATCCCCATTACAAAACTCCAGAATGAATTTGAAGCATTACAGATTTATGTAGTAGCATTTGGACAACACGCGTACTTCCTTGAATCCAGAGAGTGGTAAATGAACTGTTGAAAGGTAAATCGAGGCACATTAAAATGCTTGAAGACCTTATTTGCACATATTTTGATTCCAGCTGAACAGAGCCAAGTGAATGGGAGTTAGGAGCACTCTAGAGTGAGGAGCTAAGGGAAAGGTTTTTAAACAAAGATAAGGAAGCAAAGCATGAAACTTATTTGATTGATTATAATTTCAGCAGTTGCTTTATTTGGGAAGCAGGAGTTGGATGTTTGTGATTTGTTGCTTTTAAATTTCACATTTGGATTCAAATGTATAGACTCTAGCTTAGGTTTTGGTTTGCTTATCTAAGTCACCAAGACATTAGAGCCACCTGAGTCCAATGGCCTCTTTGTTTATTTACTTTAACAATACAATGCTATAAATAACAAAAATAAAAAGTTTGCAATTTATTTGCAAAACATTTGCAATTATAGTTTGATGATTCCATTATTCAATTTATTTTATATGAAAGATAAATATTACAAGGGCATCTGTGTGGTTCAGCCAGTTGAAGGTCTGACTTGATTTTGGCTAAGGTCATGATCTCATGGTTGTGGGATCGAGCCCCACATTGGACTCTGCACTAAGCATGGAGCCTGCTTGGGATTCTCTCTTCTTCTCCCCCTTTCCCCTTCCCTAATTCATGCTCCTATTTCCCTCTCATTCTCTTTCAAAATAAATAAATAAACTTAATAAATAAAGGGTAGATATTATAAAACTTTCAGGAATACAATCCATATATTTATTCAAATGTAGACTATATGTTGATGCAAATGTTTATTTGTATTGTGTCAGTTATACATTTTACTCAGATACACTTGATATTTACTTCATACTCTATTTTTTTAACTTTACCCATTTTTGGAAAACATGTTGCTTTATTCAATCCTTGATATAAAATTATACTTAAAAATAATGGCACTAAATACATGAAATAGTGAAGATAGGTTACCTTTTTAGAGTAGACAATCATTTTAAAAAGTACTTTTTAATATTTTTAAAATGATTTCATTTTTTGCAAGCAGCTTTAGGTTCAGTGCAGAATTGAGAAGAAGGTACTGAATACCCTATGTAGCCCCTGTTCCCACTCACTCATGACCTCTCCTATTGTCAGTGACCACCACAGAGGAGTACCTTTGTTACAACTGATAAACCTACAATGACACATCATTATCACCCTAAATCCATAGTTTATACTAAGGTTTAGTCCTGGTGTTGTGATATTCTTTGGGTTTGCACAAATGTATAAGCACATGTATTCACCATTATAATATCATACAGAGTGATTCCACTGCCCTAAAACTCTCTTAACATTTTGTTTTACAAAACAAGATAAGTTTATGCATTCTGGTCTTATTAGTGTAATTCCATCTTACTGTGTATTTGCTCTCTGAAAACAAAACAATTTAGAAAACTACCATGTCCATCTATAGTGGGTAAAGACTGATATGGAAATATTAGTGCTTGGAACGAATGGTCAAGAAAATATTCTTGAGACATCTTTGGTGCAAAAAGGTTGTTTTATTGAAGCACAAGGTCAGGACCCATGGGCAGAAAGCTGTAGTGGGGTTGTGACAGGTGACTGTGCAAGTTGGGACGTGGTTAGCGATATTGAAGTCTCCAAGGAATTTTAGAAGCAAGGTTGCCAGGACCTTGAGGGAGCTACCTATTGTTAGGAAAGGTCATTTACTACTGTCTAGTAAAGCCTTGTCGTGAGACCTTTCAGATGTATATCAGAGGGCGATATGCTTGGAGATGTGATTGCCAACATGCATCTTAGGGGTTAGAAATAAAAGAAGTTTCCAAAGCAATTTTTGCATGTTAAAATAGACTTACAGGATCATAAGGGTCGGGATAACATTAAGCTAAGATTGCCTTTTGCTCTGAGCAAAGTATTAACATCGAGGCAGCTGAGTTCCTAGAGGAAGGTCACTCTGCCTTGTTTCAAGGACTTGTCAGTGGGTTGTAGGTACTAAGAAAATTTAATTTTTTCTTTTGCTGTTGTTTCCCACATTAAAGAGAAATTCAGAATACTTTGTTTTCTATCTCATCATCTTTGAAAGTCTTTCTTCCCCAACCTGAGCAGTTAACTCCAGAAGAGGGGACAGATGGTGTCAGGGGCATAAACAGAATATAGCTGATTTGCATGGGGCTGCATCTGGGCACATCACACCTTTGACCCCATCCTGGAGAATGGGAGAAAGGAGTTCCAGAAAACATTTTATTTCTCTTGTTTCCTGTCACAGCATTATTAATCATCTTTCAAATCCTATAAATTAACTTTCAGGTCTTAAAAAGGTAGTCTTTATCTTGTAACTTAGCCCCTGTAAATGTCTCTAGATCAAAATCATGCTCATAATCATTCTATAAAACTATAAAGTCTGGGTCTTTCCTCTGAAGACCCTTTCACTTGTCAAGGTGATAGGTGACTTGATTAATTAAAGTAAGGTCTCTAGGATAAAGTTTTCTGACTCTCTTCTTTGCTTTAGTCTTGATTTAATAGCTGTCAACCTTTAAAAAATCAGTTTCCTGGTTCTATAAAATTATTGTAAGTTAGAGATATATCTCGTAACCATATTAGAGCTAGTGAAAGTGACTTAAAAATTAAATATATTTTTGAAATGCAGAATAAATTTTAATTATCAGTATAAACAGTTTTGTCAGCTTAGGTTAAATCAAAAGAAGTTTCTGGGTTTCCATATAAATGAAAATTAGTTACACATAAAATGTCTTTTCCAAAAAATAGGTATATATATATTTTTTTTCTTTTAAGAAATGGAAACAATATAATTTTTCATCAGGTTTTAAGACTACCAACTAATGGATCACAAAGATTCAAAATTTTTAGAAAAAAATAAATTTTAAAACTTTGTGCATATTTTCAGGTTTTCTTCCAATATCCAATGTTGAAAGTCATATAATGTCTATCAAATAATCCCTAGGAATAGAGAAATAAACAGATTCTCTGGCAGGATTTGCAACTGACTTTTGCAGGAATTAATAAGATAGAAACCTCTTGAAATCTGTTTTTTACTATGTTTTATAGAAGTGTTCACAATAAAATAAAAGAAGTTGCATTTTGTTGGAGAAAACACATCAACATCAAGTTCTTTACTCATGACACTGTTTGTTCATTTGCTTTTGCTAGTGTAGTGGCTTGCTCGGTAAACATTTGGTTCTACTGTCCCTCTTCAGACTTCCAGTGTATTTATTATGTAGATAAACTTCCTGCAGTATTTCTGAACACTGCATAAGGAAAATATGAATTTTTTATTATTATAATACTTCCTGCACTTTGGCTTTTAAACAGAATTTGGCTACTAAGCTATTACATGCGTCCACCACTAGTTTGCTTCCCATAGAGCTAAAAGACAGCTTGTCAAGGTAGAATCCAGAATTGTTTTGTTATAGCTGAAATAAACAACCTTCAAATTGCCAGTTAAATGAATTATTATGTCAGAAAAGATAAATGATTGAGAAATGTATAAACAAATGTGTTAATCTAACATAAACTATAATTAAGGACTAAATCCCAAGTAATGGGCTACATAGTCTGTCTTTCTTATAGTCAGTTACTTTCTCTGTGATTCCACAGAACTGGGCTTGCTTCTTTTCCAGTGTTGTGATTGTCTATTTGCCTGCCAGCCTCATCAGACAGATGAGTCTCTCTAGTTCTAGAGCCTTGTCTTGTTCTTTGTAGCTGTCCTAGTGCCTACATAATGAATGACTGAATGAATAAAGATGTGAACATGTAAGTAAATAAGATAATATAAGTAAGAAAAATCTACTGAAATCTAACTTGGTATGATAAGTAACCAAGTATACAATAATGTATTTGTAGTGATTTTTTTAAAAGATTACATGAGTAGTAAAACGTGTGTGTATTTGTTATTTAATCCTAAATTGTGTGATGTGAAAGGAGCTATTATTTATTGAATGCCTTGTTAGGTTTCTTAGATGGAAAGTATCTAGATTTAATTAGTCAACTTGAAAGCAGGAAGTAGAGAAGGCGGAAAGGGAGTTTGTCAACTATAAGGATACTATTAATCAAATTTTATTAATTAGACTTTGAATTTTAACCATAGAGAATATCTAGCTTGTGCATTCAACCAATCTGGAAATCAGCTTCTTGCCATATTTGTTTTGGGCTTTTTTTGAAAAGTAATTTCTAATATTTCATGTAACAGAATCAGAAGGCAGACTGCACTCTCTTATTGCTTTCTTTCAAATAATTTGAGACCTGAATTTATACTTCCTTCTCTTTAAAGTATCTTGAAGTAGAAATACACCCATTCTTAAGATTAGCCCAGAGCTGAATCCTAAAATAAAGCTCTATTTAGTAAACTCCATAATTCTTATAAAGAAGAATAATGCAATAATGCAATCTTCCTTTACCCATTATGTAAAATATTCTCAAGGCATATAATCTGTCATTAAAAGTTTACATTAGAGGATTTCTGGTGGGAAGGACACTGTGTGGGGTTCAGTAGATAGATGATGGAAAACTTCTGTTGCCAAATTTTTGATCCCTATAGTTATTCATGGAATAATGAATAGTAACTGTTAAAGCTTCTTACAGAATCCAAGGGTAATTTTATTTATAAACACATCAATTTTAATAGAGTGATACAATGTAATGATTATATACTAATGGGCTTTGATGCTAGGCAAATTAATTTCAAATGCTGCCTTTGCTACTGGTGTGGTCTTTGTGAGTAAATTACTTTGATTTCTCTAAAATAGTCTCAGTTTATCTATAAGATAAGGAATGCTATATTTAATTCATAAAGTTGTCATGAGACTTATTTGAGAAAAAATATATAAGATCCCTGCCATAGTGCCTAGCTCAGTGTAAATATCCTATGAGTGGTGTACTTATACATACCCACATAGATGTCTAGAGATATTAAACCATAGGCCCAAATCATGTTGCTGATATGTTAAGCTTTTAACCCATGTCAGTTAATAAAGTATTCTGCCTCTGTAGGCTATTTTTTTTTTACAACTTTCCATAGGCTTATTTAACCTATGAATTTGAAAAATAATAAGCTTGAGAATGGTATTTAGGCCAGTTCTCCTCCTGTGCAACAGGAATTTTTCTAGCCATTTTAGATTATCACAGGTTATATAAGAATGATAACTTTTGTCTTTAAAAAAAATAACGAGGAAGGGGCCCCTGGGTTGTTCAGTAGGTTTAGCATCTGACTTCAGCTCAGGTCATGATCTCATGATTCATGAGTTCAAGCCCCACATTGGGCTCTCTACTATTAGCACAAAACCCACTTCAGATACTTACCCCTCCCCTTCCCTTCCTCTGTTCACTTTCTCTCTCTCTCTCATAAATAAATAAACATTAAAAATAATAAAAAGTAAAAGATAATGAGGGAAATTTCTCAGCAGTTCACATGTTCTAGTAGGTTTTCTCCCCCCAGTACTTGAGTTTTATTTATCAGATTCTTAAATTATTATTATTGATCAAGTAGGAAGGTGATTATCAAATGCAATTGTGTCTTCTTAGAAGGTACACTACAAAATATTCCTTTTAAAGAAATAAGTGTAATTGTAAACTCTCAGATGACTTAATTCTTTGTTTCTGTAACTTCTATTTGACAGGGGAGGAAGAGGTAAGTTTTTATTTCCAGTTGTTGGAGAATTTTGTTCACTATATCCTGGAAAGAAATGCAGTTGGAATTTGGGATAGAAGAAGGGTATAGAAGTATGCCAGGTTCCCAGATTATAAACACCATTAGGAACAAAAAACAAAGAGGAAAGGAAGCATTTGTATTGCTTTTTACTCAATTCAATGTTTCTATAATGAAATAAAATAATAAATAACTTGTATTTTCCATTCCAGTTTGTAATTCTGAATAGATATAGAATTATACTTCTTTAGATGTATAGTTAAGTATGTATTTTTTTCTTATCATTTAATATTTTAAAAAATTGGCTGCTAATAAATTTGAAGAATCAAAGGATTCAGTTAGCGTATCAACAATGAGAAAAAATAAAAGTAATACAGCCCACATATTATTATGAGATAGAAATTGTTTCTATATGCAGTGTAACTTGGCCCAACTCATCTCATTTACTGAAGCTTTAGTTAGCTTAATTTACTTTATGTTAGATAAAAGACCTAGATGTTAAAAATACAGAGAATGGAATTGTAATCTATTATCAAAAGACTTCTAAAAACATTATGTTCAGCAATCAAGGACTTTTTATTTCATCTTCAACATTTATACTATGCATATAATTATGTATAGATACATTTCAACAAAATAATAAAAAAGATTAAATATATTTCTTTTTGAGCTAATAATTCTCAATAAATGATTTACAGTTGGTGTCACTGGGGTGTAATAAGACCACAGTTCTTTTAATGTATTAATGTACTGAAAATCTGATAAACAGTCTCAAATTTCAAATTCCTGACTAATCTTAATTTTTTTTGATAAAACTTACTGTCTTTATTATTATTACTATATTCATTCCTTTCTCATTCCATGTAATTACATAACACTTCTTACTGCAGAGAATACATAAAACTTCTGTAGTCTATGTCTGAACATGATTATTCATCTTACAGAAATGTTGATTCTATCAATTTCCTAAGTGCTTGAAAGATCATTAAGTAGAAAGCAAGCTTGATATATGGGACCATGAGAATAGCTGGTTTTATGTGGAGGGCATTTTGCTCTCCAGGCTATACACTGCCCCTTATTTTATTAAAGAATTTATTAAAGAATCATTGTGATTTACCCCTGTGAGCATGAGCACAGGGATATGGGCAGTCTGAACATGGCATACGCTGACTTTCTCTCTGAAATTTCATATTTACTATAAGATTGAAAATAATGTTTGTATTATTATATAGGTAATAGTTAATAGTGGACACATGAATGAGATTTTTAATGAAATACATACATATATAAAATTATTTAGATGCTAAATAGGATTTGTATAAAATCTTACCCCAGACTTTGGGAGATACGTATTTCTTTCCTCTGTACTTCACATATATTAATCTAAAGTTTTGAGAATCCCAGATGAAGCATAGTTAATAACATTGTTCAATTTTGCATAAGCCTCTAAAAGGAGTACACATCCCTAGCCCCTTTTCCACCCTGTGTTACACTGGAGATAAGGGCTCTAGCAATTATATAAAGGGGAGTAAAGAAAATCAATTAATTATACATGAAAATGGTTTCACCAGAAAAGGTAAGTCACTTAAATCATCTCTATAATTCTTTTGAATTTTGCCAAGTTTAGATGTTGCAATATCAGTCTTTCTCAATTTATTTTATTCTAATATTGAAATATATTTATTTAATTAAAATAAAAATATTAAAATATTTTTCCCTTAAGGCTGAGATAAAACAAACCCCAATGACAGAATTTCAAAATTATACTATTTGAGCTCTTACTGTTTAATTGTTTATTCCTACAAAATAATGGAGAAATTAAATATCCTTTTAGTTTGGGAGATTTAATTACATAAATTTTACTTAACAAAACTCTTTAAGCTTTTTGCCTCCATTCTTTATGTTGCCGAATAACAATTAACTGATTTTAAACAGATTGCAAACAAGATTTAGAGCACTCACAAAAAAATATAATGCCATTGTAGCAGAATTAGGGTAATTTACAAAGTAGTTCTTCAATGTTGTAAGCATCTCTAAATTCTAACTGATAAGTTAGCAGAGAGAAAACGTATTATAGCATGCAGAATTTTTTCTCAACATTTTATATAACAGGTACATTGTATATATAAAATGTTTTTAAATTTTGACATTTGGGGGGCTCCTGGATAGCTCAGGTGGTTGATCATTTGACTCTTGATTTTGGCTCAGCTCATGATCTCATGGTTTGTGAGATCCAGCCCCACATCAGGCTCTGCGCTGGCAGTGTAGAGCTTACTTGGATTCTCTCTCTGTCCCTCCCCTGTTTGTGCACACATGCACTCTCTTTCTTTCTTAAGATAAATAAATATTAAACATTTTTTGACAATTTTTACTTCTTTAATATTTTAACTTACCTAGGGGCGCCTGGGTGGCTTAGTCGGTTAAGCGTCCGACTTTCGCTTAGGTCATGATCTCGCGGTTCGTGGGTTCGAGCCCCGCGTCGGGCTCTGTGCTGACTGCCAGCTCAGAGCCTGGAGCCTGTTTCAGTCTGTGACTCCCTCTCTCTCTGACCCTCCCCTGCTCGCGCTGTCTCTCTCTCTCTCTCTCCTAGAAATAAATAAAACATTAAAAAAAAAAAAAAATTTAAAAAAAAAAAAAAAATATTTTAACTTACCTAGATGCAATTTTTATTACATGTGCACAATAAACAATTACAAACAGATTTCTACTCCATAGTTTACTAAGCAATGTGTTTACTAAGATGGTGTGCTGTAGCAAAATTTGCATGTGTGTTGCAGTGCACCAACAATTTGCTTTGAACTTTGAACGTTTCATCAGTTGAATTTATTTTAACAATTCCAATAATTTCAGATATTTCATGTTTACCAGAGGCTTCATGTTCCAAAGGCTTACTAACTAATTCCATGAATTGGATGAAAACTTAAATCCTCATTAGAATTAATTCAGCTGATTTTCTATACAAAGACTATGATGGTAACAATATAAATATTCTTTGTATACTTGCGTTGCAATGAAGCCAATCAATTAACATCTATCACCTCACTTGCAATCGTACACAAATAAATGAGCAGGATTATTTCAGAAGAATTATCTAAGTGAAAAGTCATGTTGTTTGTAGAGATACATATGAATTTAACTTCTACAATTGTACTGATTAAGTCATCATGTTTGAGCATACTGTTAAATAACTGATTGGATGAAGCCCACCTGCTTTATGGAGGATAATCTGCTTTACTCAAATTCTACTGATTTAAATATTTATCTCATCCAAAAAGTGTCTTCAGAGCAGCATTCAGACCAATGTTTGACAAAATACCCAGACACCTTGGCCTAACTAATTCAATACATAAAATTAAGCATCTAAAGGCTGCTGAATGAAGTAGGACTGCTACAACAAATATAAAATGTACTTCCATAAAGCACAATATATTCATTTTTTCATATGAATGCTTCCTTCAACCAGGAAGGTAGTTTTTGCTTGAGGAAATGGAAGGCATGGGTCTTATTCTATTGTTTTGAGCAAGCATTGACAAACTAGATCTTGAGGGCCAAATCTCATCAGTCACTTCTTTTGTAAATAAAGTTTTATTGGAACACAGCCATACTCATTAAGCATTGTCTACAGCTGTTTTCATGCTACAAAGGCAGATTCTAGTAGTTGTCACATAGATTGTACTTCCCAAAGCCTAAAATATTTACTTTTTTATTTACAGAGACTGTTTGCCAATATCTGGCCTAGGGTCAGAAGTTCTGTGCATTATCAACTGCTTAGAATTTAAAAATACAAAACAGATAAGGTTCAGTAAGGAGAAGTAAAGCCAGATTATTTGAAATTTTTTTTTGTCATGCATTTACTCTGTCAAACAGTAAGAAATTACTTCGTTGGTACTAGTGCTGTACCCTCAGTAATTTTGAGGTAATTATAATGTGTGCTTGAATACAATAGGCATGAGAATGTCTTATCACCTTTAGAAATTACAGCTGAGGTTTTCAGGGGACTACTTTTGAATTTGAGATGTTACTGCTCATTGCAAGAGCTTTACTAAATATTAAAAAAGCCAGCTACAGCTTTCAAGACTTGTAAAATATATCCTTGGAATAAACTACTGAATTATGCAAACTACGTGGGTTTTAAAGTGTGACCAGATAGGCTGTTAGGAAATTAACTCTCAACTAGTTTTCCAGTTGGAGGCAACTTATGATTTTTAATCGCCAACTCACCACATCCCACTGTATTTTGCATAGAGTATAATGCATTCAATAATTTTGGCTTCAAAGGCTAATGTGGTCATGAAAATTCAGTGTTTGTAGCCACTCAAACTAATTGTTCCATTGAAAATATAATGAAGAAGGCATAAAGGAATTTCATAGATTTTTCAAAGTGCTGGAGCAATAAATGATCCCTCATGGTTCCTCTTTGAAACATTATTTTCCGTGCTTCACAGCTCTTACTAACAGAATGAGAAATATTTGGGATGTATTTATGCATCAGAGGAATATGGACATTCCTGGCCAAGGCACAGATGGTGAGAATTAAAGTTCATTCCCAGGGACAAGATTCAATGTATGAATACAGAGAAGCTAATAAATAATTGAAAAAGGAGAAGTTCATTGTAGAGTGTGAAATCTTTCTAAGAAAGTACTATAATGTGAAATCTTTCTAAGAAAGTAATATAATACTACTAGGAGATTGTCCAAATGTGTTCTCATAGATTTCTTTAAGGATAGATTACATTTGTTTTTAAGGTGTACAATTGTTAGGGTGGTGTTGGTACCATTTGGAAAGTAATAGACAAAATGCTTATGCCAGTGTGGACCAGGAAAACATGGAATTACTTACATTAAAATAAAAGGTTTCTTATATCTGGTATTTTAGCTAAACTTTCTGAAGACCAATATTAGCACCCTCCATTAAATCAACTCCACTCAATTAGAAACATCTAGTCTGTGTTTGGATCATTAGCATTTTGGTGGCCATACTTAGGCTACAGCATGATTTTTTTTTCTTAATTTTGTCTGTTTTCTCATTATTGCCAAAAGAAATTTGCTAATTCTTATACGAATAATTCTTATATGAAATAATGTATCACTTATAGTCTGTTTTTATAAATATATGTTACCTGACACATTGGTATTTGGGGCATTGGTTTTGAAAAACAGAATAATACCTGAAGTAGAGTTTAAGGGTTGTCTCCAGGAATATGGCCATTGAATAAGTCTCACATTTAATGTGATCAGACTTCCAAATAATTAGGACACCACTCCCATGGTTAAGTTATGTTATATAACACAAGCAAAAACGAGACAATTTTAGAGAATGGAGGAAAGTTAATTTAAAAAGTAGCACAGAATTTTCTGAATCCAAAAGAAAAAATAGGTAAAATATGGATGTAGAATCCAAACTCATTTTTTACCAAAGTATTTAACTTAGGTATAATTTACAAAATAAACTGTTATGACTGTGTCTTAGTGAAGGAATTGAAGATAAATTTTGAAAATACATCATCACAACTTTTGCTCTATTTTTAGTAAAAGTTTAAATAGAATATCTTGGGGGCACCTGGGTATTCCATTCAGTTAAGCGTCCAGACTCTTGATTTTGGCTTAGGTTATAATCTCACAGTTTGTGAGTTCAAACTCCACATTAGCCTATGTGCTGACAGTGCAGAGCTTGCTTGGGATTTTCTTTCTCCCTCTCTCTCCACCCCCACATCCCTCCTCTCAAAAACAAACAACGAAAAGATAATACTAAACCAGCTTAAATAGCTCTAGAGTTTTCCTTCTGTTATCAATATGGTCTCTTGGATTGATTTCACCCATATATGATGATAAAATAAAATGTAGAAACTATAGATTATCTGTGGCTGTGTCATTGTCATCAACACAACCTGAATTAAGTTAACAACTAAGGGAGTGCCTGTGTGATTCAGTCAGTTAAGCGTTGGACTCTTGATTTCACTCAAGTTATGATCTCAAGGCTCATGAGTTCAAGCCTCACATCAGGCTCTGTGTTGACAGCATGGAACCTGCTTGGGATTCTCTCCTTCTCTCTCTGCCCGTCCCCTGTTCATGCACACACTCTCTCTCTAAATAAATAAATAAATAAATATTAATAAAAAATAACAACTAAGAAGTAAACTCATTACTTACAACTTTAAATATACATTGCATACTGTTCATTCAAAGGTACAGATATGCCTTTACTATGGATAATTTCAGTTCAGTCATAGAATTTGTTTATATTGCAGGAGATCAAATAATTGCAAGTGTAATAACATTTTCTGTGTTTATTGCCTATATTTTTAATATACCTTTTAATAAGTTTTTATATTTATTGAAATATAATTTTAATAGTAAAAAATTGGAGTTTATAATTTGAGTATACTTTTTCAAATTTTATTTTCTAGTTCTTGGTTTGGTGTGTGTGTGTGTGTGTGTGTGTGTGTGTGTGTGTTTTACAGAAGAATCAATCCATGACATATTGTTTGAGAAAATTTGGTCCTTTTTTCATGGATTGCTTGTAAATCAATATCCTAGACCTTAAGGACACAATTTTTCTTAAGTTACCTTTAGGCTATTTCTTTAAAAAATCATATCCAGATATATCCCTGCAAGACAGGGCTAACTAACTGAAGGACTGAAATAGGACTGAGGTGTTAACAGGGACCGTTTATAGATTTAATTGTGAAAAGTAGGTAAGAATAGAGTTATGAATTATGTTTGACATTAATTACAAATAAGTCCAAAGGAAAATAACTAAAGAGTAATGAAAAGCTAGAAAAAACATTTTCTTAAAATATGCTGAAAAGTTATTTTGAATAAAATGTAAAAGGATATCTAAAACACTGAGCTGCATAGGAGGTTCTGTGTTGAGCTCCCCTCTTGAGAGACCATGTACAGCATTTGCAAAAGAGCTTCATAGCTATGCCTAAATACAAAAAGAAGTATAACAATATAAGTCCAGAATATTCAATTACCTTTACTGGGCTATTGGAGAAAGCAGTGAAAATATCAGTGAATTTGATGATTACTAAAACACTGGCCCTTTGGAGATAAAAGTTGTTGCAAAATTCTTGGTGATTCTTACCACCATGAGGCCCACATACCCCTTGCAGAAAAGAAAACAAAGCAAGAAAAGAAGCAGTGATTCAGTTGCTATACATTAATTATAAGTATTTCTTCGAATGCCCTAAAAATGTAAAAGAGTCATTTTAACAGAGAAAACAGGTGGTCTCAGAGAACACTGCAAAATTTACCAAGCAGGAGTCACAATGACATCCCAATAAGACTGGAGGTCAGAGATTAGAACTATAGTTTGCACTCTATGATAAGGATTAATAGCTAATGTGAACTTTAGAAGTGAAAAAAAAATCTGTGGTTAGAAATTTGACCTCAGATTTTGCAATATGGGCCTGCAGCAGTTGCTCTAGGAATTTTTTTCTGCTTTCACCTTGACCGTCAATTCATGGCTGAATGAAGGGCAGTCCAGCCTGTCCAGTTCACAAGTGGTTTCCTTTGCATGTGACACTAAAGGGGGTGAAAACCACGAGTCACAGTCTGGAATATGCTGAATATCAAATCAAGATGGAAAATGCCAAAGATGACTCCAGTCAAAGGAAATATATGGCCAAAAATAGTCAAAAGAATGGATTGGAATTAGATGTAGGCAGTAAGAAAATATGGAGAAACCATAATATTAATAAGAAAATAGCAATAGCGGCAATAAGACCTAGCATATTTTAGTTATACATACTAGGTTAGTGTCCTAGACACTTGAAGAATATTCATTTAATCCTTTCCACACAATTATGGGATGGATCTTGTTAGTACCAATTTTTTTTAAACAGATATAGAGACTGAAGTACAGTTAGGGTAAAAACTTGCTCATATTCAAGTTGAAAGAAGTTGGCTTAGAAATATATTTACCATAGTTATGCTTGGGAAGGTGTGCGAGGCTCATTTAAAGGGTAAACAATGGAGCAGGTAGAGCAGCTATTTGAATTTAGTAAAAATGTTTGAACAGCATGCTAAGTTGTATGGATTTTATTATATTTCTCTGCTTGGTGTTTCTATAACTCCTTTAAAAAGAAAGAAAGAATGGCCTAATGATTAGAGTTTTTAAAAGTACATCAGCTACAATAAAGATTCATGATTACTACATTGTTGAACATGCTCATGCAGAGTCTGGAAGACTGTCAAGGATTGCTTTTCAGGGGATTCCTCCATTGGGTAAGATATTCTTAAGTGTACCTTCCAAGAGAAAGACACTAAGATTCATCCTTATCCAAATTACTTAATGTCTTTCAAAGAAATAGATACTGCTCTAATTAAATACATGACGGATTATGAATTTTAAAACTCCCAACCTCTACTGTAATATAGGCTGTTATGTGTGATTTTACTAAACATTTAGAACAAAAATCATCTACTTAGATACCTTCTAACCTTCAATGTATTTTCACTTTGCTTAAAGGAACCTTTACTTAATAATTTAACTGAACTTCGACTGTGAAGGAGATGTGAGGGATAAACTATATTATGGTTTTTCATTTTCTAATCCAGCTAGCCATTCATACTGATTGTTAAAAAATGATGTCTAAGGTTGCGCCTGGGTGGCTCAGCCGCTTAAGCGTCGACTTCGGCTCAGGTCAAGATCTCGCGGTCGGTGGGTTCGAGCCCCGCGTTGGGCTCTGTGCTGACTGCCAGCTCAGAGCCTGGAGCCTATTTCAGAGTCTGTGTCTCCCTCTCTCTCTGACCCTCCCCTGCTTATGCTCTCTCTCTCTCAGAAATAAATAAAACATTAAAGAATTTTTTTAAATGATGTCTAAGTTGAAAACTTATCTTCAGTTGTCAAAGCGCTTTGGCATCCATTTACAAAAACTTGAAGTTCACTGAGATAGTAACCAGAATAGATAAAACAAATTTAGCTTTGTCTGTTTGATAATAAGTAGACTTATGCAGGGGGAGATAGTTGGATATTGGGTTTCGTTTTGAGTTTGCTATGCCTGAGGCATGAAGAGTTTTATTTCGTAGGAAATTGTAAACAGTTTCAGGGAGCATTAGTAAGGTTTTAGGATGGAATTTTAGATTTACATCTAAATCTAAAATTGAGATAATTGAGAGAATAGGAGTGAGCTTTTCTGGGGAAAAGGATGCAGGATGAGTTAGGATCCTGGTAGGGAATAGGGTCCTATATTATATATATATATATATATATATAGCAGAGGGTCTGCTATAGGGCAGAGTGGGAAAGGAATTAGCATAGGGTCCTTCCTCTGCTGGAGAGGCAGAGATATGTTTTAATCCTGGGAGTTACGATGTAAAGCAATTTGTCTCATATCTGCCGGTAGAATTATGGCATTTAAAGTTAAGCAGGACAGGTTAAGTCCTGGTTTTCCCTTTCCAATACACTTCGTTTTAGACAACTTACTCTGACATCAATCCATTGCCTTTGTCTGGGCAATCAATCAGCTCCCAATAGTCTCCTCCCTGCCTTACCACTTTTCACACACACAATCTGCTTTCTGCACAGGAGCTAACAGAATATTGTTAAACATAACTCAGATTTTATGATTTGTCTTCCTTAAATACTCTAGAAGCTTCCCGTCTCAATTTTAATTAAGCCTGAAGTCCTTGTGGTATAAAATCTACATGATCAACCCTCTCCTTCTCTCTACACCTTAATGACCTAGTCTTCTACTACTTTTTTTTTAATGTTTGTTTATTTTTGAGAGAGACAGAGCACGTGTGAGATAGGGACAGAGAGAGAGGGAGATACAGAATCTGAAGCAGTCTTCAGGCTCGAAGCTGTCAGAACAGAGCCTGATGCAGGTTCTAATTCAGAAACCACAAGATCATGACCTGAGCCAAAATCAAGAGTCGCTTAACTAACTGAGTCACCAAGGCACCCCATCTCTTTTTGTCTTTCTTTTTTAAAAATTTTAATCTCTCATACTCTACTAGTTACACTGCCCTCCTTTGCGCTACCTTACACAACAAACATATATCTGCCTCAGTGACTGCAATTTCTGCTTTCTGATGTTGATGTTCTTTCCCAGATGTCTGCATTACTCTCTCCTCTTTTCTATTAGGTTTCACCTTAAATCTTACGTAATAAATAGCAACCCCATCCATTTATCTCTCTATAAAATAGTTATCTACTTAGTTTACTTCTGCTCAGAAGTAGGAATACTGCTGCACAAGATGGTTAAGAATTGTGGCCAAAACACAGCTAGTTAGAGTCTGAGACAGGACTACAATCCAAACAATCTAGCTCCAGATTTTAAACATGTCACCAAGGCAGTAGTATGATGGCTAGATGCATGGATCATGTGCGAGTGGATGAATGGCACTTACAAAATAGCTCTATGGTGTTACATACCCTCTATAAGTGTCAGTTTTACAGTTCCTTTGCCTGTAAAATGGGAGTGTATATAAAATTATCTAATTCATGATATTGTTGTAAATGTCAGTTAGTAAAATTATGATTAATTAACATATTAATAGTACATCAATTTACCCCTCTGAGACTTGGTTTTTCATCCTGAATAGGTAATGTCAGGGCAAATGAACAGTAAATTTTTCTTGTTCTACCAACAACATAGTTTTAAGACCATGGTCGCTGGAGCTAGAATAGCAGGGTTAAAATCTAGGCTCCACCGGGATGTGGGATAGAGTTCATCTATTGCTGGACCTAGAAAGCTCTAGCCTTATCTCTGGGGATGTCCACATATCTGACTTTGACTATTGACTAATACAAGGGCAGTAGGATTTATGATGTGCTATTTAAAGTCTAAAATTCCCTTGGTGACATACAGAGCTGGTTTGTTTACTGATAGGTTTCACCTGACCTAAGCAGTTAATCTGCCTGGTATGACTGGCTGATCAGAAGGGAATAAAAAGATGCCACTGAAACTCTGCCCTGAGCTATTTTGGAACAAGAATTCAGAACCTAGATCTCGGTGCTTTAATTCAGAGACAAAACCTGTCCATATGTGCATAAGGAACCTGATGAGATTTTGCCTGGATGACTCTCATATTCTCAATGCTTGCCTACGTGCATTCTTTCTCATTCTGTTCTTTTAAATAAAAGCCTTGCTGTGACTATGCTTTGCAGAATTTGATAAATCCTTTCAAATATACAAATTTATGAAAGCAATAATTACCACTGTGTTGTTGAGCAAGTTAAAATGTTTCTCCAGGTCTCAGTTTCTCCTCTAAAATCAAAGAAACCAACAGTATCGCATATGTAGAAATTATCAAGATGTATTTTAATTATATGTGTTAATTGCCCAGAGAAGTATGTGACTCACAGTGAAGGATAAATTAGTATTTGTTATTTTTATGCATTTGAATATTTAAAAGTGGATCTTACACAATAGTTTGAATATGTGCTGGGAATAAAGATTATTCAAGGTCAAACTTGCAGTCTAACCTTGGCACTTCCAAAAGTATATTGGAATGGCATCATCTGATTGGATATTTTTGTTAAAGCTTAAAATGTGAAGCCTCACATACGCATTTCTAAAATTCCAAATTTATCTCTAACAGTATATCATATCTCCTAGGAAAAATGGACATCTGGAAAAATCCAATTGTGAAAATGTCAATTGATGAATGATTTTCCTTAGAAGTTATCTCTTCTTTTAAATTTAGTACAAATTAGAAATTGTAAAATAACAAGCTGTTGAACTACCTTTTAAATTTCATTTATTTCAAATCCTGCCTAGTCACTAACCAACTATAACTTATGAGAATGCATTACCTCTCTGAAGCTGTTTCCTTCTTTATAAAAAAAAAAAAGTAACTAAAAAAATAAAAGGAAATAAAAGTGTTATTTTCATAAATTATTCTGAGAATCTAATGAGATAGTCTATGTAACACATCATACTCTGTTTTTCATTTAAGATTCGTGATCAGAGTATTCTAGAACAATATAATAAAAATGTGATATTTTCTTAAAGTTATCCATTTATTTATTTTAAATAAAGATATAGTATACATTCTATGCTACTATTCCAATTGCTTCCCATGCTTATTACAGGCGAGGTAGTCTGGTAGCTCATGGGAATATAATATTGAAAAAATAGACTCACAGTCCCTTTTAAGAGAGAGATAAATCAATAAACTGTGATAATTATTATGATAAAAAATGTCATGCAGCAGTCTGATATGCGGAAACATATAAAACTATCTGAGAAAATTCAGGAAATAAACTCAGAAAACATATTTTATTTGAGACCTGAAGGATGAATAGAATTAATCCTATGGGGCGTCTGGGTGGCTCAGTCGGTTACGTATCCCACCTCCACCAAGGTCATGATCTCATGGTTTGTGGGTTCAAGCCCTGTATCCGGCTCCATGTTGACAACTAGCACAGCGCTTGGAGCTTGCTTCAGATTCTGTGTCTCCCTCTCTCTCTGACCCTCTCCTGATCATGCTGTCTCTGTCTCTCAGAAATAAATAAAGCATTTTAAAAAAAGAAAAAGAAATTAATCCTATGAAGTACAGAGCTAAAAGCATGTATAAACGGCCAGTAATTTAATATAGATTTATTTCATGGATTGGATAGAGTTCAGAATGTCTGAAGAATCCACTGATAGCTAGTAATTTCATAGCTCAACAAGGAACTTGTTAAGAGTGTCTAAATATAATCGATAAATCCGGGTTTATGCCATTCAAAAATGTGTGTATCCCACATTTTATTTTATCATTTACTTTATGTCTAAAGAACTTATATTAGAAATTATTTTAAAGCAGTTTTGCTGGAAATAATTATCTTAGTTTTTTTTGTTTTTTTGTTTTTTTTTACATGCCAATGTCTTCAATTCTCCTTTACTCCTGAAGGATATTTTTGCTACACAAAGAATTAAGGATTGATTATCCTTTTTCTTAACATTTCAAAATGTTATTAGTTCCTTTCACCTCCTGGATTCTGATGAGAAATCCTTTGTCATTTAAGTTGTTTTTGCCCTCAAGGCTATGGCACTCTGACTGCTATCAAGATTTTTCTTTATCTTTGGTTTTTGGAAATTTGATGATCATGTATAGGTATGTGTCTGGTCATCAGTTTCTCTGTGTTTATCTTGGTTAGGGTTTAGTGAGATTCTTGTATCTACATATTTACAGTTTTAACATTCAGAAAATATTCAGTCATTATTTCTTCAAATATTTTCGTCTGATTGCTTTTCTTTTTTCTTTCTGGAACACTGATGCCACAGTGTAAGATCTTTTGTTTTCATTGCTCCACAAGTCGTATGGAACATGTTTAATTCTTTTGTTTTTCAATCTATAGTTATAGTTAAATTGGATAATTTTTACTTATTTATCTTCAAGTGTACTGATTTCTTTTTACCTTTTGCCCTGTCCATTGCACTGTTGATCTCCAGTAAGGCTTTTACTTTTGTTTTGGTTTTGTATTTTTCAGTTTAAAAAGATTTTTTTTTTTAACATTTATTCATTTTTGAGACCGAGAGAGACAGAACATGAGTGGGGAAGGGGCAGAGAGTAAGGGAGACACAGAATCTGAAACAGGCTCCAGGCTCTAAGCTGAGTCTCAACACAGTCTCAACACAGAGACTGATGCGTGGCTTGAACTCACAGACTGCAAGATCATGACCTGAGCTGAAGTTGGATGCTTAACTGACTGAGCCACCCAGGCACCCCTGTATTTTTCAGTTCTAAAAGATCCTTGCAGTTATTCTAAAGATATAATTAGAAAATACAAATATCTTCTATTTCTTGATCATCTATTTTTCCAAATTAAATCTAAGAGTGTGAGTAATTGCTTGCTGGAGCATTTTAAAGAACGTGGCTTTAAAATACTCATTAGATCTTGAAAACAGCTGTGCTCTCTTGGCATTGGCATCAGTTGATTATCTGTTCTTATTTAAATTGAGATTTTCTTGGTTCTTGTTATAAAGATTAATTTTTTATCGTACCTTGGCAGTTCAACTATTTTTATGAGACCCTGGCTTATATTAATTCTTCTGGTTGAATAGACAGTCAACCTGGCTGAGTTCAGAATGCCACTTGTTCAGGTTTTGTGGACTATGGTTCACATGTAAATTTAGTTTTCAAAGTTTTGTCTCACAGTATAGTAACCAGAAATCAGTTTGAAACCTAGGCTGTATTCCATACCATTGATTAAAGCATTTATTATGCTATAATCCATAGCTTGTAACCCTGTCTCTGCATACAAAGCCAAAGCAAAGAAACAACTATAACAATGAGTACATGTAAAAACTAGTAAAATCTGGATAATGTCTATAGTTTAATAGTATTGCATTAATGTCAGTTTCCCGTTTTTATAATATGCTATGGTTATATTCGTTGTTATCACTGAGGAAATACAGAGTTGAAGGGAACACTATACTATTTCTGCAACTTCTTAGGAGTCGAAGAATTTAAAATAAAATGTGTAAAAATAAGAAAATAGAAAAAATAGGTCTGAGTGTACATATGCTTTTATTAATAAATAGAGATAATCTGATTTTAGTAATTCGTATATACATAATTATATGAATAAAGACAACCAATAATAAAACTATAGCAATATACATATATGACACCACATTTAATATTGTAGACAAAAATTATACTAAAATAACGATAATAGTGGATAATTGTAAGGCATGGTTTTGGGGGAAATAGACTTTTCATATAAAATTATATAATTGTTATTGCTTTTTATTAAACTTAGGTTGAGATACAATTTAGAAAAATTTCTCTGGTTTTAGTGGACAGTTGTGTGAATTTTGGTAAATGATTCATAATATCACAATAAAAGTATTTAGCATTACCCTAATTCTAAAAAGTTACTTTATTATCCTTTTTAATTAATCCCTTGTCTCCCTTTCCAAGTCCTGGAAAGCAATGATCTATTTAGTATCCCAATATGTGTGTGTTTTCTAGAATGTCACTGAAATGCAATCACAGATCATGGAATTTCTGAACCTGGCTTCGTTCATTTAGCATAATGCATTTAAGATCATCTACATTGTTTTATGTATCAGTAATTTATTCTGATTCTGTAGTTTTTTACTGCTTGGTTGTATTTCATTGTATGGATATATAATTTTTTTTCTATTTACAACTTGCTGAAAATTTTGTTTCCTGTTTTGGGTGACTTATGAATAAAGCTGATATAAATATTTATGTACAAGTTTTTGTGTAGACAAATGAGTTCATTTCTCTTGGATAAATACCTAGTAGTGAGGTTACTGAGTCATAAGTTAAAATTGTTTTACTATAGAAGAAATTGCCAAAGTTTTTTGCAAAGTGGCTTTATCATTTTGATTCTCATCAGAAACACTTGTGTGTTGCAGTTGGTCCTTTCATTCCCCCACACTTGGAGTGTTTATTTTTTAAATGCTTCAATAAGTATATTACAGTGTCTCATTATAGTTTTTATTTCCATTTCCCTCATGATTAATGATGCTGAGTATCTTTTCCTTGTGCTTATTTGTCATTATCTGTAGTTTTTGGAGATGTGTCTATTGGAATCCTTACAATTTTTTAATTTGATTTTCTTATAATTGAGTGTTTGAAATTCTTGAAATATGAAAAATATGTCATTTATGTGTGCTATGCATGTGTGCTATGCACATATTTTCTTCTGGGCTGTACCTGGTTTTGTTCTCTTAACTGTCTTTTAAAAGGCAGAGGTTTTTTTTAAGTTTATGTATTTATTTTGAGAGAGAGGTTTTTTTTAAGTTTATGTATTTGTTTTGAGAGTGAGAAAGTGTGTGTATGTGAGTAGGGGAGGCACAAAGAGAGACAGAGAGAGAATCCCAAGCAAGCTCCATGCTGTCAGCACAGAGCCCAATTCAGGGCTTAATCTCAAAAACCATGAGATCATGACCTGAGCTGAACCCAAGAGTTAGATATAACCATCTGAGCCATGTAGGCACTCCAGAAGTTTTAGTTTTGATAAAGTCAAATTTACCCATTTTATTCTATTTTTGTTTTCTGATTATGTGTGTTGTCTAAAACAAAAATCTTTGACTAACCTGACTGTAATGATTTTCCAATGTTATCATTCAGAAATTTTATAATTTTGAATTTCACATTAGATTTCTGATCCAATTTGGATTGAGTTTTGTGTATGATTCACCACAGTACCTCTGTCTGACCTGGACAAATGAGCCTCTTGTCCCACTTAAAAGCTGTACACCACCACACCAATCCCCTCTACTTTTTAGGGCTTCCTTCAAAATATTCACAGAATCCCTAACGTGCCCGAGACATTCCTCAAGAGCCCCAGTCAGTTTCTCTCCCCTTGGGGATACTCTCCAGCCATTTAACCCACCAATTAGGTGAGCCAGATACCCTAAGAAGGTCCAGTTTCTGGACCCAATATGAGATAATTCTCAACCCAATAGATGGGCCTAATTCCAAAGGGTACTTATGAAATAGAACATTTTCTGGCTGGCACATTATTTCTTTCACAGGATTGTCTTAAAATGATCTGCCAGGATGTTGCTGACATATTGATTTGGGCTGCCTCAAATCGCTGATGTAGACAAAGGCCCTGACAGCCCCTCCAAAAAACAAAACACACATACACACAAACACTGTTCCCCCCAGTGACCTGTATATCCTCAAAGCGGACTTGTACAAGATAGAAGTCAAGATGGATATTTTTTACCTGTGGATATGTAATTGTTCCAGCACTGTTTGTTGAAAAGTCTATCAATTTTCCATTGAATTACCTTTGTTAGAAATCAATGGAACATATATAAGTGGTTCTATTTCTGCTATCCTTATTCTGTTCCATTGATCTATGAATCTTTCCTATTAACAATACGGACTGTTTTCTTTATTGCAACTTTAAAAGCCCTTTAATCATGCAGGTGTGTACTCCAGTTCTTTGCTGGTTTTTTGTTTTGCTCTTCTCATTCCTTGGCTTCTCCATAAAAAACTTTTGACTCATTGTCAATTTTTATATAAAAATTGCCAATTTATATTAAAGCCTGCTGGTATTTCATCACAAATTCATTTATTATATAACTGAATTAATTGCATTTAATTTATAGTTTAATTGGGGGAGAATTGGTATCTTTACAATATTAAGCAATATAATCCATGAAAAAAGAATATCACCCCAGTTACTTATGTCCTCTTTACCATATAAATGCTTTATAGTTTTAGTGAAAAGGTATTGTGCATATATGATTATGGTTTCATATTTTCTTGCAATTTTATTACTCTTTTGAAAACATCTAATTTTCAATTGTTCTTTGCTAGTATTAAAAAAAGATTTTATATCCTAGGGGTTAATCTTATTTCTAATGTCCTTGATAATTTAACTTATGAGTTGTAATAGTCTTTTTTGTAGACTCTTTAGGATGTTTTACCTAGAAAATCCTGTCATTTGTGAATAAGATAATTTTCCTTTGTCTTTTTTTATTTTGTATTCATTTTATGAAATTTTTCTTAGCCCACTTACTAGGACTTTCACTTCAATATTTAATAAAGAGTGATATCTGTCCCTTATTCCCAATAATAAGGTAAATATGTTTGGTGTTTCACCACAGAGCTTCATGTTAGTTGTAGATTTTTCAAGGATGCTTCTTAGCAGGTTGAGAAAGTTCACATTAATTGCTACTTTGCTTATAGTTCTTTAAATCATAATGTTGAATTTTGTCCAATGCTTTTTCTGCATCATTGGAGATAATTCTATTGTTCTTCAGTCTATAGTTACAGAAGCACACTGATTTTCAGATATTAACAACTTTAAACGTACAGGACGAAGTCCGCTTGATAATCATGTATTATCTGCTGTTTTTCTAGTACTCTGCATATCCTCCATGTAGCCTTGTACAAAGCATAAATCAAGACTGATGTTTTATATGGATTTTATTTACTAATTATTTCATTAAAAATTTTTGCAGTTATGTTCATAGAGAATATTATTCTAGTTTTATTATAATTCCTTTATTTTGAGATCAGGATGCTTTTTGTCTCAATAAATCAGAGGGGATGCATTCTTTCTTTCTCTACTTCCCATAGGAAATGATGTAAAATTGGTATTATTTCTGCCGTTAATGTTAGTAGAATTAATCAGTGAAGTTATCTTGGTGTAGAGATTTATTTGTCAGAAGGTTTTAAAATATAAATTCAATTCTTTAACAAAAAATTTAGATTATTTTTCTCTAGAATTAATGTTGATACTTTTTATAATTTAAAGAATTTTTGCACTTCATACATGTTAACCTATTTGAATAAATTTGTTTTTAATATTCTTTAGTTTTCTTTTAATATCTGCTGAATCTAATATTACCCTGAATTTCTTTCTTAATGCTGGTAATTTGTTTCTTTCCTTTTTTATTTTCCTCTCAAATAATATTAGATTTACTGAAGAGTTTAAGAGATTTCTAATGTATACTTTACCTATCCTCATCTAAGGTTATTTTTTTCCCATAACCATTGTATTATTATCCAAACCAAAACCTTAATATTAGTATAATATTATTAACTAAGATACTGACTGTTTTTGGTTTTATCCAGTTTTGCCACTAATGTCTCTTTATATAATTCCTAGGTCTAATCCACAATCCCGCATACAATGTACTTGTTATGTCTCGTCTCTTCCAATCTGTGGAAGTTTCTGAAATTTTGTTTTCTTTATGTATTTCTTTCTTTTTCTTAAATAGTTTATTGTCAAGTTGGTTTACATATTACACCCAGTGTTCATCCCAGCAAGTGCCCTCCTCCATGCCCATCACTCTCAGTCCTATCTCCCCAACCCCACTCAGCCCTCAGTTTGTTCACAGCATTCAAGAGTCTCTCATGGTTTGCCTCCCTTCCTCTCCCCAACTATTTTTCCCCTTCTTCTCCCACTTCGCCATCCATTAACTTCCTCCTAATCCACCTATATGTGCAAACATCTGGTATCTGTCCTTCTCTGCCTGACTTATTTCACTCAGGATAACACCCTCAAGTTCCATCCACATTGCTACACATGGCCAGATTACATTCTTTCTCATTGCCCTGTAGTATTCCATTGTATAGATAAACCACATCTTGATCCATTCATCAGTAGATGGAAATTTAGGTTCTTTCCATGTTTTGGCTATTGTTGAGAGTGCTGCTATGAACATTGGGGTATATGTAGCCCTAAGCATCAGCACTCCTGTATCCCTTGGGTAAATTCCTAGCAGTGCTATTGCTGTGACATAGAAGAGTTCTATTATTAAATTTTTGAGGAACCTCCACATTGTTTTCCAGAGGGGCTGCACCAGTTTACATTCCCACCAACAGTGTAGGAGGGTGCCCATTACTCCACATCCTCGCCAGCATCTAGAGTCTCCTGATATGTTCATTTTAGCCACTCTGACCAGCGTGAGGTGGTATCTCAATGTGGTTTCTATTTGTATTTCCCTGATGATAAGGGGCGCTGAGCATCATTTCATGTGTCTGTAGGCCATCTGCATGTCCTCTTTGGAGAAGTGTCTGTTCATATCTTCTGCCCATTTCTTCCCCGGATTCTTTGTTTTTCGGGTGTGGAGTTTGGTGAGTTCCTTATAGATATTGGATACTAGTTCTTTATCTGATATGTCATTTGCAACTATCTTTTTCCATTCCATCAGTTGCCTGTTAGTATTGATTGTTTCCTTTGCTGTGCATAATCTTTTTATCTTGATGAGGTCCCAGTGATTCATTTTGGCTCTTGATTCCCTTGCCTTTGGGGATGTGTCAAGTAAGAAATTGCTGCGGTTGAGATCAAGGAGGGTTTTTTTTTCCTGCTTTCTCTTCTAGGGTTTTGAAGGTTTCCTCTCTCATATTCAGGTCCTTTATCCATTTTGAGTTTATTTTTGTGCATGGTGTGAGAAAATGATCTAGTTTCATTCTTCTGCATGTTGCTGTCCAGTTCTCCCAACACCATCTGTTAAAGAGGTTGTCTTTTTTCCATTGGATATTCTTTCTTACTTCGTCAAAGATTAGCTGGCCATACATTTGTGGGTCCAGTTCTGAGTATTCTATTCCACTGGTCTATGTGTCTGTTTTTGTGCCAATACCATACTGTCTTGATGATGACAGCTTTGTAGTAGAGGCTAAAGACTGGGATGGTGATGCCTCCCGTTTTGGTTTTCTTCTTCAATATTACTTTGGCTATTCAGGGTCTTTTGTGGTTACATACAAATTTTAGGATAGTTTGTTCTAGTTTTGAGAAGAATGCTGGTGCAATTTTGATTGGAATTGCATTGAATGTGTAGATTGCTTTGGGTAGTAATGACATCTTAACTATATTTATTCTTCCTATCCATGAGCATGGAATGTTTTTCCATTTCTTTGTGTCTTCTTCAAATTCCTTCATAAGTTTTCTATAGTTTTCATCATACAGATCTCGTATTCTTGGTTAGGTTTAATCCTAGGTATTTTATGGTTCTTTGTACAATTGTGAATGGGATCAGTTTCTTGATTTCTCTTTCTGTTGCTTCATTGTTGGTGTATAAAAATGCAACCGATTTCTGTACGTTGATTTTGTACCCTGCAACTTGGCTGAATTCTTGGATCAGTTCTAGTA